>NC_056751.1:243047461-243219961 GCF_019279795.1 Protopterus annectens
GATGGGAGTCGGTCAGCAGAAGGGGTGCAAGGTTTTAATTTTTGAAGTAGCTTACAGATGAGAGCTGTAGATACCGGTTGTATCTGGAAGGTAGGTGATGTAGGATTGCAGGTATTTATTTGAGATACAGAAATGGGCGGTAAAGAATTAGCCAGGGTTTTAATGGCTTCTGTAAAGTAGTTATTAAAGGCGTCAGGGATCAGGTTGGAGTTACTTTTGTTGGAACTGATTGAGTCTGGAGTAGTAGTGTGACCTGGCTGAAGGAGTTTGTTTATGGCAGACCAGAATTTTTGTGGAGTTTGTTGATTGTTTTTTTGAAGATGTAGGTAGTAGTCATTTTTGTCTCTAAGAATATCTTTCTTTGTAGCATTTCTTAGCTGTTTAAATTGGAGGTGGGTTGTAGGACATTTGGTAGATCTCCATTTGGCCCAGATTTTATTTCTGAGTAGTATCTTTTGTCTGGTTTGTGGTGTGAGCCAGGGAGCAGATTTTGTTTTTATTCTAGTGGAGCAATAGGCTGCGTGGGAGTCTAGGATTTGAAGAAAGTATTAAAGTAGGTAACAGCTTCATCTAATTTTAGATAGGTTAGTGGTAACCAGTCACATGCTTTTAATTCAGATATGAAGCTATCTGGATTAAATAATTTTTGCGTGAGGTTTTAAGTTGATGAGTAGTTGCAGTATGGACTTTTTCTCTAATAATGTAGGAAAGTATGTGGTCACTGATGTCATCTGGGAGTGTTCCTGGAGTATATGAATTAGGGTGGCTATTAATGAGGATCCAGTCCAAAGTACTTTCCTTTTTACTGGATTTATGGATTCTTGTAGTAGATGTTATTAGTTGTGAGAACCCAAAGAGGTTTATATGGTTGGTAGGGTTTAGGGAATTGCAAGTGGACCAGTCTATGTTAACATCACCAAGTATAATAGTCTCCTGGGGTAGTTGGATAGAGAGGTGGCTCAGTAGGTTCTCTAGAGAATTTGTGTTATTACCTGGGGGTAAATACATGCAGATTATATAGATAGATTTGGAGTTATTTATTTCAAGTTTGATGGATAGGGTTTCAGATTTGGTGTCTAGTGATGGAAGCACATTAACTGTGGAAATTTTGAGGCTTGATTTATAGAGAATGGCTATACCCCCTACAGATGACAGAATTATCTCCAAAATTCTATCTGGATGGGCTGGCAGCCTTCACCTATCTTCCCCCAATCTTCACACTTATCATAATTTACAATATGTGGAAACTGTAGAGCACTACAGGGTGAATGGAGACACACTAAAGGAACCTTGCAACCTCTGTTGTCCTGAACTCAGACCCAGGGTAAACTGAGGGCAACCCCTCCCAGTGGAGAAAAAGTTATGTGTAGCACTTAGAATCTTAGCTACAGGTACCTTTCAGAGACCAATAAAGGGCATGCTGTGGATGTTGCAGGCATCAGCATCCAGGATCCTCTATCAATTCCTGAATGCTATGCTCCAACATGCCCGTGATCATATATATTTATCCTGTTCTTCTGAGGATAGAGCTAGAAATATGCAGGAGTTCTACCATGTCACACACTACCCTGATGTACTGGGTACCAAAGATTGCACATATATAGAAATTAAGGCACCACCTGGGGAAGAGGGTTGGCTCTATATAAACAGAAAGGGCTTCCACTCTATTAACTGCCAAGTTGTGTGTAAGCCTGGGCTGACATAAAAGGTAAGTGAGTGTGTGTGAGTAAGAAAGGGAATCAGGCATACGTGGATAAACCAACAAATGGCCAGTGAGACAAAATGAGTTTTAAGCTGCATGGCTGAACCATGTAATTGTGCGTGTCTCTGTAGGGGTCCTCCATGTGAATCTGGTGTGTGAGCATCTGCATGAATATAGCCAAGCTCTGTGCTAGCTCTACATCTTGGTATGTCAGACAGGTGTGAGCAGTGGATGGTAGAAGTGGGAGTTCATTGCTGTCATCCATGACCATGGGAACTGGCTCTGCCAGGAGTTGCACTGGCACATCCATGCCCACGGTCACATGCACTGCTATTACCTAAATGTGACTGATGTCTGTTGGAAGAGCTCCCTCCATTAGAACACCAAGGACCATGACCCCATGGCCTGCCATATCTGGGTGTGGACAGTTCACCCACTGACAGAGCAGTGGAAGTGCTGCCACTATGGAAGCGTGACTGGGCATGGCCACATTGGCTTACAGCCGATGAAGTGGCTGACCTACGCCCACAAGGATGTCGCTCCCTTCCCAGCAGGTGCTCTATCACAGACACCCCTTGTTCCAATGTGTCATTCATCCGATCTATTGAATCGGCAACATGGTGGAGGCAGTTACACATGTCAGCTTGTGCCACATCTACACCCCTAGGCATTTCTCTGGACAACCTATGGGATCATGCCTGTGCCTCCATGATGGCCCTAAACATATATTGAGTATCAGGTGGAGGAAGAACAGCAGGTCTCCTCTGAGCACCCCTAACAACCCTCCTACATAGCACCTCGCCCACATTTTGGCTATGGCCAGAATCAACATGCACTGAAGCCACAGTAATCACACTTCACTGATCAGTGGCCTTGCCTTCCACCTGTCTAATATCTGAGGGATGACTGGAAAGGGTAGGCATAGCCTACTGGCTGTGTCCAGTGGAATTTCAGGGGATGGCTGCATGTCAACCTCAGTGTCAGATTCATCCTCTGCACTTCCTGACTGTGGGTCTGTTTGCTGCTATCATCATCACTGTCTGTTGATACACTGACATCAGGTGGTAGAAGTCCCACACTTCCACTGTCAGGATCACCTGTGATAAAAAGCAACAAACACAGGAACAATTATTACCTATGCTGCCACTATTAGACAGCACAGCAATACACACAACAGTCCTGACATCAACATCATACACTAAGATTTTTCTTTGAATTGCTTATCTGAACTGACATAAAAATGTTTGGCTTACTATCTGCGATTATGCTATCCTTTGTAAGCCAGACGGTCCTGGAAAAAGTTAAGCAAAAGGTAAGGGCAACATCATCACAATTAAGAGTAACATGGGGGTAATACTTTGACCCCTTTATATGTCTACTAACTATACTTTCAACAAGAACATGGATGACAACTCACACCTAAGCTAATCAATCAGAATGTGTCGTTAACTGTAGCAATCTACAGTCCCGCACACAAATTTTCAAAAAATTCTTGTGACACAGAAGTAGCATACTGAATTCAATTGTTTCTCTATACAACAGTATTCATCAACTAAGGTAACAAAGCCTACCTGGAAGTTCTTCCTGAAATATGCTTGCTGTCCATGAAACTGTTGCACCAGTGTTGAGGACATGCTATTCTGCACTTTCCAGGGAGCTGTTTGGATCCCTGACAGTGGATAGGAACTCTTCATTTGGTATCAGTGGTGGCTCTATAGCAGATTTTCCCCTCATTAGCCATCCGATCATGGCCCACTGCAGCTGCAGTCCTCTAAGCAAATGTGATCATGTCAGTGGCCCTATGGTGCACCTGCTCATATGTCCTGCCATGGCCAGACACAGTATTAACATCATCCACTATCTGCCACCAAATCTGCATTCTGCATGCCATATCTCCCTATTCCCTTTCAAACAGAAAGGCAACATGTTGTCTAAAAGCATTGACGATTGGTTAACTTTCAGCAAAAGTGAAGGCTTGTGTTAGAGGACTGACATGCCTGGGTGGCATAGTCCTAGTTGTCCTAAAAGACAACATAAGGATGATACACATACGTATCACATAACTACAAAATAACTGTTCCCAGATAAAACAGAAAAGGTAGCATCTCAGTATTTCCAAATGAAAAAAAACATAAAACAGTCTAGTGGCTTGAAATACTAACAACAGTTTGGATGCAAAAAAGGAGAGTAACAATAGCAACATATCCTTGTTTGTACAATAACAGAAATGCAGCTTATCTCCCCCCAAAAAGAATAGGTAAATAAAACATTTTGCTTACAAATCATCTTTGAAATGCTAAAACTGCTATCAAATGAACTGTCCCTGAAACATGTGTACATATTTATTACAGAGCATTTCATTTTATGGTATTGCCAATCATGTATACCTGTGAAATGCCTTGACAAACATGTCCATGGTATCAGTACATTTCTAAGTAATACATACAGATAAAAGCCTTTGCTTCAGATTTTTCTTAATTACATTCTAGCATATGCAGTATGTAGCTGACAAAATACAAGCATACCTTCTCAAGTTCAGTAATCCTCTGTGCAGATATATCCCAAAGTAATAGCCTTTGTTCAGTTTTCTCCACATAAACAAGTCTCTTCACCTTCAGTTTGCCTAGCTACACAGTAGCCTTTTTATATGGTGTAGATTCAGGGCTGTTAGCATGGTGAATATGCAAATGAGGTGTGAACTGATTAGACTTGCTGAATCCCAGATACATGTCTCTGTCTTGGGGATGTAAACATAGTGGAAGCAATCCCTCAGTCTTTGTTTTTAATGGATTGCAACTATGAATGATTACTGGTTGGTAAAAGGAAAACACAACAACACTGCAGGCTTCTCTATATCCAGTGGATGTGTCAGATTAGACTTAAAGTGTTAGATTTTAAGGTTGAAATGTAAGTAAGCAGCCCACAATTCACGGGTTGTGTTCTTTAAAATACAACCTTATTTTCATTTGTTGGCAACTGCATATGATATTTCCATTTAACATCCTCACACATTATAAGGCAAATGATATAGAATGGCGTACAGACTGCACATCTCAGATTACTGGTCAGATAAGTAAAGAATGACTAACAAACACAGAGGTAAGACACTGCTGTATATTTGCAAACAATAATCATAACTGACTATGTGATCACTTAGTGCACTACATCCAAAAATAATAAATGTACAAATAATAGTTGCATGGTTTCATATTACTGTATATGTTGTTGCAGTTGGTTGTGTGTAGAGTGATTTCAGTTCCTTGCTGCAAAGGTGTTTGTGTAGCAAAGAGGGATAAGGCACCCTTCCTTTGTTCTGATGTTTCATTGCAGTGACAGTTCAAATCCAGATCTATGTATACATATCTCATGTGAACCAACATTTTCTAGTGTGCATGTCATAGAGCGCAATCTCGGGAATTGAGAAAATGAATGTCAGGTTTGGTTGTGCTTATCTCATTTGCATGAAGTGTAGTAGTGCACAAACTGGACAACTGGACCTCTCAGGAAGCAGACAGGGCCGAGACAGCCAAAAACAGAAAGTGGATACATTCAATTAATTCTACTGGGCACTGCACAAACCTGGTAAGTGGTGTTGTGTGGCAGTTAACACAGAGACCTTAAGAATAATTAGTAAATCAGGGAGTGTTATGTAACTAACCTGTGGCAGCAGGTATAACTGTAGGGCTGGAGTACAGATGTTCCTGGGTTCTAGTCTAGGGTGTGCACCCTTTTATTTTTTTACTGTTGTGACAGTGCAGTTTATAGCAATGAACTGAATCATAGACAAGTGTTATTTTAACTTTCTTGTGGCAACACATGTAAGTGTAGGATTACCATACACATGGTCCTGCGTTCTAATACAGGATATTTCATACACTTTTACAGTTGTTCCACCTCCCATTATATTTACTCTCACTTGTAACACTTTGTATAGTGGAGCTGATTATATATATGAGGAATGAGATACCATTACTGTGTTCTCAGATGTATGACTGAGGGTGTACTGTTTACTATATTTATGTAAGTATAATTCTACTATCTGGACTTCCATGGGCTTCACATGTGCCTAAGACACAAACACACATGTGTAACAGCTCAAACTGTCACCTGTATTTATGTATGATTTCCGAGCTTGTCTGAGCATCACTTCTCCTGTGGCAAAGATGGAAAATCAAAGCTGTGGAAGAAAACTGTTTGTCCCTTATGCCTAGGTTTGAATCAACACAGTGTGAAAATCAATTTTCTCCGTGTATAAAGGTAAAAACAAAAATGTCAGATCACTGCATTTATGCCCCCAATGCATGTCTGCAAACCTAACTTACCTAGCAGTTACATTCCAATTTCAAATATATATTTCCAGGCTACATCAGTAAACACCCCTCAAACTAAGGCCAAGTGACAGATTAACTTTCCAGTTGCAATTATTTAATTCCTCTCTGCTTGGCACTGCTGCTCTCCAATTAACATCATGCAAATGCATTGCTTGGATGTGCACACTCCCAGTAAATGTGATAACTGAAACTGGTGGGAGTTCATCAGTCTCTATTGTTCTAGGTCTGCTGGTAGACATGACTGGTGTTAGTGGAGAAAGTACCAAGTTGAGGGAAGACAGGCTGGATGTCCAGGATTCCATATATTTACTAGACTCCTGGTAAAGCACCACAGCCAAAGGCTTCTGCAGAGGGACTATTCTGGCTCCCACTACAAGTCTGCGGCATGGAATAGTTTGGCCCAGGTTGTTTCCAGTGCCACTTGGTATCCCGCACTCTGGAGAGCAATTTAGGCATCATTTTAATGACCTACAGAGGAAAAAAATGGATACTTAAGCACTGGTTGGAGGAATTTAGGATTGCGGACATCCCACAGCTGCGTTAGTATCCACTAAACAGAGTACTTGTAAAACTTAGAAAGCTTAATATAGGAAAGGCTGGTATGTATAATGCTGTTCTGTTCCTTTCTGTTCTTTCACCAGCTGCCAAGGATTGGGAGTTCAATGTCCGGGCCCATGAAGCTAGATTGGAGAGACTGAGCGAAGCATGTGGTATGCATGCAACAGAAGAGGAGTATTATTGTAGCATTAAAAGTTAAAGATAACTTTCTTTGATATTTAGAGTTTTAACAAATAAAGCATGCATATGCCAACTGTAATAGCAAGTATGCTTGCATTAGTCTGTTGCATAAACCAATTGTAAGAGTCCAATATTAGCCTTTAGTCAGAGGTTGTGGGTTCAAATACCATAATTTAAAACTACACAATACTGTTGTTTCTTCAATAATATTTACATTAAATTAAAAACTCTATACCAGTAGCACAAATGCCCTGCTGTAAACTGTAATCTGTATAACTGAAATATGTATATGTGCAATAGGGTCTATATTAGATAATCAAACTTTCAAAAGTTTGACTGTCATATGGTCAACACCATATGATCGAATTTTTAAAAGTTCAAATGTTTTAACGGAGATCTCCATACAGTGTGGAATGGGAAGATTTCCCTTTTCTGCACTGTAGGGCGATCTTGGAGTTTAGTATATTTAAAGAGCAGGGGGTGTGGGGAGGTGCAAGGGGGCTTCCCCCTGCTTAAAACATTCAGGTAGGTTATTTTGTGTAGTTTATTTTTTTTTATTAGATGTTCAAACTTTTAAAAGTTCAATCATATGGTGTCGACCATATGATAATCAAACTTTTGAAAGTTCGATTATCTAATATAGACCCTGTGCAATATATGCACATTTCAAGGATTACTTGCAGCAATCTGTAGTATAGTGTATATCTGTTAGGAGGTATGCTTAAATGTAAAACTTAATATAAAAGAGTTGTGTCATTGTATTAATACATTTTATGTCACATATGATGGTACTAATTTTATTTTCTCTAATCCCAACCTTTAGCTCTCTTTTTTATTTTCTTTATTTTTTATTTTATTTTTAAAAATAGTTTATTTTTCTTTTTATTTCTATTATGTCTCATTAAAATGTGTCCAAGTTATCTAGGTGTACCACATTACTAAATGCTCCACAGCACAGTGAGGTAGGCCAGCCCCAGTAGATCAGCCTGCCCCTGCTCCACCGGCTCCAGCATCAATGCCCAGCATGTCTGCAACCTAACCTGGCAGCACTGCCTCTGCTGCCCCTGCACTACCTGTGCCCTCATGTAGTCTTGCCCCTGAGGTTGGTCCAGTGGTACCCTCTGGGAGCAGTGGCAGAAGTGTTGATTTCATCACCTTACAACAACTTGCCAGGGATGGTGACCAGGGTTGTGCACACCTACACGAGATGGAGAGGTTGTTCTCCCTCATGTTCTGTAGGAGGAGACATCAAGCACTCCAGCCACCAATGGAATAAGTTGATAGTGATGGCAGTCCAGTTGGTAAGAACTTGATTCTCACTGTCTCCAAGATTGATGGTCATGGACCTGGGCTATCCTCTCCCCCACCCAAATCATGGTGTCCCCAAACCTTTTGTATCCATCACCATTCCTGTCTCTTATTTTGTCTGGCTACAATTGCTTCTTCACCTACCCAACTTACCTGACCCAGACATACCTATGTTCCTTCCCCAACATTCCTCTCTCTCTCTCTCAAATAAAAAATAAATGGGCATCTGCCCCCCCCCAAAAAAAAACAATAATTCCAAACATAGCTCTGCATTTCGCACATGTGTCTTCTTGACACACTTGATTCGGTCCAGCTTGCTATACAACATGATTGAGTTGTGGTCACCCCTTTTTTGTGGAGGTGACAGTCCAAATTGAGTTAATATTCTGCACATATTTTATGTTTATACTGTAAAAGAAATGGATAGCTATAGTTCTTTCCTACCTCCCTCCTGCACATTCCTGTACTCCTTTCATTTTGATCTTCCCCCTGCTTGCTTCCAATTTCACCACTTTTCTATCTACCCCATTTTCACCACTTTAATGTAGTCACAAAATAGAATAACACACAGCACACATAAGTAGCAGTAAAAGCAATGGATCACTTCACTTTTTAGGCTCCATGTTTGCACCAAGGTGCGCATCATGCACCAATGTGCAGTGTCAGTGAGATGCAGCAAAATACTGCAGTTATCCCTGTACAATGCTGCTTAAACCTGCTGCACTAACATACAGCAACACATGTACTATAAAGAATGCATGCCATTGCATTATCAATATTTATTTAAAAGCATTTGAAAGTATTATATACAGCTGGATTCGAACCCAGTATCATCTGGGCTCAAAAAGAAATGTGGCAATGCATTTAGACCTGCTGACACAGAGTCATTTAAACAGCAGGTGTTTTTCAGACTCAGTATTAACTCTCAGACTTTAGTAATGCAACTCACATTTGCACACTGCTTAGCTACCTGCAAACATGAATAGTGTTGGAAACTTTTATCTCCCATGTGCAAATAGTTTGCCAACCATCGCACAAACCCACTGCTTGCAGTGCTGTGGAAAAGTAAATATTTATTTATTTATTTGACATTTGTTAAACGGAATAGCCCATCTGAGCAAAATCCCTTTTCAGTGGAGGCCCGGGGAGAAAAGCTCCATAGTACAAGTAAGCAAGAAAATTTACAAAATTGAAGATGAATACAGTGAAAAATGTACAATGAAACAGTTAAGCAAATGTGGATAAAGCTCCACAGTACAATATAGTAAGAGGCATTATAGCATTGAAGAAAAAACATAGCAACGAAATATACAATAAAACATTTGAATGAATTTACATAACACAGTGTGTTATCTTCAGAGGGTAATTGTACAATGCAGAGGAGTTAAGTGAGTTATGGTTGTAGGGAAGGGAGGAAGAGAGAGGATAGTGAAAAAAAAGGTGGGTTTATGTGGGATGATTACAGATGCAAATCCATGTGCTATTAAACTACCTTTTGAAAGTTTTCTAGAATTCGTGGATGTAGGAAATGTTTCTAAGGTTCATGGGAGCTTGTTCCATGCAAGAGCAAGGAAGTAGCTGTAGAGAATCTGTCCAATAGATTTTTTAGGTTTATGAATTTGTAAGAGACATTGGTCAGAGCTTCTGAGGGATCAAGGGGGGCTTATAGAGGGAGACAAGTGAGGAAATGCTAGGGCAAAAGGAGGGCTTATTAAAAATAGTATGGATAATGAGAAGTTGGGTAAATCAGAGTTGATTAGGAAACTCTAGCCAGCTGAGTGTCTGGAGAACATGACAATGGTGTGACCTTGAGGGCAGATTAGCTGCAAATCTAGCAACTTTGTTGTAGGTGGTTTCCAGTTTAGAAAGTAGTGAGGACTGTGTGTTAAAATTTGAGAGCTGTAAAAGAGGTTGGGTAGAAGGTAAGCTTGGGCTAGTTAGATCCCAGAGTTGGGTGTGAGGAACCTTTTGTTTCTATAGAGCAAACCAAGCCTTTGGTGGGTTTTCTTTATGCAGTTAAGTACACAAAGGTAAAATTTTAGTTGATCATCCACTATTACTCTACGCAGTTTTAGTGTGTGGTTCAGCTATGATAGTAGTGTTGTTGAGGGAAGGGATGGTGAATGATGATTTAAGATGGTAAAGGGATTTTGGGAAGATGAGAAGTTGTTTTGTATTTTTAGGGTTTAGTATGAGTTAGTTGTTAGTGAGCCATGTTTCAGTGAGGTTGAAAGATGATTGTGTCAGGGTTAGTAGGTCAGTGGAACTGTAAGCGATAGAAATGATGGTAGAGTCATCTGAGTACTGTATGAGGGAAGACTGAGGGCAGGAAGTGTGAAGTTGGTTAGTAAAAATGTTAAAAATGAGGGGGCCTAAAATAGAACCTTGGGGGACACCCATTTTGATGGGGAGAAAAGGAGAAAGAGCAGAAAGCCATTTTACAGATTGCAGTCTGTCTGTGAGGTAGCTACTGAACCAGGAGATAGATGCTGAGGAGAGGTTGAGTTGAGAGAGTTTGGAGAGGTGGATGGGGTGAGAGACAGTGTCAAAGGCTTTGGAGAGATCTAAACAGATGCAGGACACAATATGTCACACATTTACAATACAGCCATGTGTTGCCTCCCCCCAGCCACTGCAACTCTGGCGTCTTACTACTTTTTCCACACATATATCACATACACTACAAAAATTGATATACAGTGTTGTGTGATAGGCAATGTGCATCAGTCTGGTAACATGTAGAACTAGAACTATTGACCCATAAGCCTAAAAAACCTCATCTGCAAGGCTAGGGTAGAAATCAGCATGGACCTTATCCACCGGGACATAGGTGACCTTCAACAGACTTGACTTGACCCATGTTGATTATGTCAAGGGTAGATTTTGTTTATTAAATCTAGTAGACTTCTTTGATACTGACCCCAAAGACCTGGATGATGGGGAACAGGAAATACCAACTATGATGAGTTATCCAAGGCCTTTGACACTGTCCCCTATTCATGTATCATAGAGAAAATCCCCCATCTAGGAATTAACCAATACATTACTAGATGGATAGCCAACTGGCTCACCAACAGAATGCACACTGTCAAAGTTGGGGACTGTACCTCCACCACTAGACCACTCATGAGTGGAATACCACAAGGATCTGTGCTGAGCCCTCAACTGTTTGGAAACTATTTCTCTGAAGCCCAGGTAAAGGTAACTGGCCTGTGGTTTACCAAGTTTGCAGATGACTGTTAACTGGTTGCAGTCATACAGACTCCCCCGATGATAGTAAAGTATTACAGAAGGGGCTGACACAGACAAATGATTGGTGCCAAGCTCATGGACTGAACCTTAAAGCAAGCCATGCTTCATTGTCCCCTTTGGCAATGAAGTACCTCTGCTAATTATGATATACATACCACCATTCTAAGCTCAGAGTGTTGCAAAACTTAGGAACACGTGTTAACAATCTACACTTCAATTACTATGTGTCTATAGTGGTGGGACACACAATCTGTATTGTGCATCTCATAAATAAGGCCATCACATCAAGACCAGGGAGGTCATAGCTCTGCTGTAGTCTACCATTATCAAACCACTAATTGAGTGTAATGCTCCCTTCTGGCTGTACCTCACCAGACACTTGCAGTAACTGGAGAAAACACAGATGTTTGTGACTGGGAAAATCCAAGGCCTCCAAAACATGACATACATGGAAAGACTGAAAGACCTGTCACTGTACTCAGTATCATGCAGGTTGCTGAGAAGTGACCTATGCCTGGCTTACAGAGCAGTCTCAGATCCAGCCCTACTGGAAATTCTGGACATCTGCAAATCAAATGGGACACGAATAACTTGCTGCAGGGATCTCAACCTAGCCTGTGACATAAACAGAACATACTGGGGAAACATATATATCTCCCAGCGATTGACACTCCTCTGTAATAGGCTTCCACTGCATGTGAAGCAGTGTTTCTCAATGAACCTGTTCAAGCACAACCTTGACAACTGGATGGGTGACTGTAAATTCACCTTTGGGATGCCAATTTGGTGCTTCTCATAAAATTGCTCTGCTAGAAATGACCGCCTCACTATGCTTAATAAGGGCACTTATGTTTTTACACAGCTAGGCTTGTAAACACCTTAGGGCTATTAGGCTAGCAACATTCTATGAATGTATGAGACTATGAATCTATGTAAGCCTTCCACCATCTTCTCTCCAACATGGCCTGCTGATGTTGTCCACTATAAGTTACACTTCTACAAGTCAGACTTGTGCCATGGCACTTGTGTAAAGTGCTGAGTTCTGTAGTCTGAGTACCTAGATAAGCAGGGTTTCTGTTTTCATTGCAACCAAGTGTGTGTGTGTGTGTGTAGACAGAACAGCAGAATTGTGTACCCTACAGTTACAGTTTCAATGCTATGGATTCACAGTCTTTTGATACTTGCACATGCCCTACACATCCATTTCATGGAGGCTTCCCAACATCAACTCTCTAACATGGTGTACTGATTCATCCACTATAAGTTGACTTGCAGTCTTGTATAAGTCAGACCTGCTGTGGCACTTGCGTAAAGTACTGAGTTCTGTAGTCTATGTATTTAAATAGTAGGGGGTTTATTCTCACTGCAGACAACTGGGTATGTGTATGTATATGTGTGTTTGTGCTCTTGACTGACATTATATAAGAGCCTTTTACATCAGCATGTGGGACACTGTTATTGCCAGATTCTCCTCAACAGACACTGCTGATGTCATCAGCTATGAAGTGTTGTCTGAGACACAAGTCAGACTTTTGCCTTGGCACTTGAGTAAAGTATTGAATTCTGTAGTGTGTACTTAAATAGCTATGGTTTCTATTCTCACTGCAGACAGCTGGGTGTGTGTGCTTGTGCTCTTGCTTGACATTACATAGAACCTTTTACACCAGCATGTGGGACACTGTTATTGCCATATTCTCTTCAACAGAAACTGATGATGTCATCAGCTATGAAGTGCTGTCTGAGACACTCCAAGTCAGACTTGTGCTGTGGTGCTTTTGTAAAGTATTGAGTTCTGTAGTCTGTGTACCTTCGATAGGTAGGGATTCTGTTCTAACTGCAGTCATCTGTGTTTGTGCTTTGGCTTGACATTACAGACAGCCTTTTACACCAGCATGTAGGACACTGGCATTGCCATATTCTCCTCAATGGACACTGTTGATGTCATTAGCTACAAAGTGTTGTCTGAGATACTGCAAATTAGAGTTGAGCTTTGGCACTTTCCTTACATACAGAGGTGTGTAGTCTGTGTACTTAGGTAGGGGTTCTGTTCTCACTGCAGTCAACTGTGTGTGTGTATGTGTGTGTGTATTAGTGCTGTTGCTTGCCATTACAGAGAGCCTTTTACATCAACATGTGGGACACTTAGTACCATATTCTCCTCAACAAAAACTGCTGATGTCATCAGCTATATCTGATTTGTGGATATGCACAATTCTCACCAGGGCAGGGTTAGAGACTGGCCTGGAGGCCAGGCTGAAATCACATTATCTTATACAATACACATTACAGTGATATGGCTTTCAGTCTATCCACATACATCATGGCATGGTTTGTAGGCTCTGTGTTATCTTGATGAGAAAGGTCTGTGGTCTCTCCAGCTGCTGGATTTGTCTGGTGAGGTATATGCAAAAGAGAGCATTATACTCAATGTTCTGATGAGGTACAACTACAGTGCTGACATAGAATCCTATGATCTGAATATGATGGCATGACTTATGATGTGCACAGCATAGGTTTTCGATACCAGTATGGACACTTGGTCGAAGTGCAGATTGCTATCTATATGTGTATCCAGTGCTTGCATCACTGGGTTTCAGCAAAGCAGGACTGTTGTCAATGCTGTAATTAGCATGGAATTCCACTTTTCAGACGGACAACATAAAGGCACATTTCTGCATTTATTTGTAGATTGTGTGGCTTTGTCACAAATCATTTTTCTGTGTTAGCTCTTCCTGTAATATGTTATCATCATTGGTGGATTCAATGATTGCACCCAATATGCAAGAATTAGCAAACATGGGAAGCCAAAGGCCATAAACTTTAGCCTGAACTGTCAAGAAACAGATTCCTAACAATAAAGGGCTAATCACAGATCCCTGGGTCCACCAGTGATGGCAGTTCTACTGGTACAGGTTGACTCAACAACTTTAACAGTATATGTTCTGTCAGTGAGCCAACTCTTTATCCATCTAGTGATGTAAGCACCTTTTTAGCTGTCTCTCTTACCAGCTCTCTTACCAGCTATGCTGTAGTTTCCCAGCTCTTTGATAAATCTTCACTGCCACCCAGTGCCTGTCTTATCTCTTTCCTGAACTCCACCTCAACTAAGTCCCTAAAAAGCCCTCTGGCTGATGAAATAATCCTTCCTGTGTCTTTCTTAACTCAGACTGACCAGACTAGTTTACTACTCTCACTAAAATAGCAGTCATAGTTCTTCTTAATGTAAAAACACACTTTTATTAGCCCAAAGTGAAAAGGTACCAACTACAACAAATAATTCGCACTTTAAGCCTCCCTGTGCACTTCCCAGCAGAGACAGACCAGGCTACTTTCCTACTCCCACTAGAACTGCCGTCCCATTCTTCTTAATGTAAAAACACACTAAAGTTAGCCACACATGAAGAGGTACAAGAAACAAGTCTAACAACTAGCTATATGTAATAGCAAGGTGATTTCAAAGGCAGAAGAGACACCAATGAGGAACACACACAATTTAAGGCAATTTCAAAGTACACTAACAGTCTAAGGGAGGGCTTTTCCATTTTCTTCTTTCAGTAACCAGTAAGACAAGCAGAGGGGATTAGACTGGAAAGAACTTCTAGGGCCAGCTACACACTAGGGCAGGCAGTCAAAGGCCTACAAGTAGAAAACCAAAAACAGGACTAGGGAACGTAGCAGGAAACAAAATTGTAAAACATACCTAAGCCCAGCGGAGAATCCGAAAAGCAAAGCAGAGAATGAAAATGCCTTAAATTAATAGCTTTAACTTCAAAGAGCAAAGAAAAGAAAACACACAAAACTGATTTAAATGTTAAAAAAAAATTACATATGTAAGTTTTCTTATCAACTTCAAGCATACAGAACTTGACGTAACATAGCCTTTAGCAAATAATACAATTTTTAAATAATTTATGCGTTTATGATCTTCACTTAGAACTTCACGTGAACACTTGACAATATGCCTTTTTAAAACCTAGACCACCAGGTCTAAGAATTTATCTTTTGACCTGATAACAATCAGTACCAGTACATACCATCTTACAGACATCCTTGCAATGATTCATCCCCCAGCCTGAGAAGGCCAGAGCATACTTTATTAACATTCAGAAATCTCTTAACTCCTTCAGCACTTACTTTGCCTTCAATTATATGTCAGTACACTATAATTTGCTAGTAAAGAGAATGCAGTTGTAAGGCACTTGAAATATAAAGTTACAACTTATGTGAAACTATATTTTGCATAATCATGCATCTATTTTACCTTTTGATTTTAACATAAACGTTATAAACATTTGACTCATTTGTGAAGAAACTGCAAGTTAATATGCATTTTTTGAAGAATAATCATGAGACATAATATTTCCCATAATAGTTTTCCCCCATTTGACACTCTCAGTGTCATGCAACACACACAATTATATTTTAAATTGTTTTAATTTGATATATGCTTCAGCATCATAGTAGTCATCATCTACAGTAATTGAATTTTTATTTACCTTAAGTTGATTATCAGATACTTTTAAAAATGGCATTGTGCATGCAGATTAGGTTAAACATTTTGTAATTACAGCCTTTAGAATAAAAAATATTAAAACAACTAAAAGAATAATACCAATTATTGTAATGAAACCTTGTAATATATTAGTTCCCAGGTTACCAAATACAGTGCCCAACCATCCAAAAAGTGTCCACTGTTTAGATGTGCTGTCCAGGTCCTTGGCCCTCTGCTCCATGAATGAGCCAACTTTTCTTGTTCATCACAATAGTCACTAATATAAGAACGACGACTACCTAGAGCACATGACTCCCCCTTTGGCAGCTAGCATTATGTCGAGTGCCAGCCACTTTTGTAGTACCACAGTTCAAATTTCAGTCATTTCTTGATTTGCCATCCTGATGTGATGTGAAGTATGGTTTGCTACCTCCTGAAGAATTTGAGTAAACATGGTGATTTCGAGCATTGTCTTTTGCACTCCATACCCAGGAGTAAAGACTGAAAATACTTGCTATGCCCAGTGAATTGCCCATTTATTTCTCAGTCTGCCTGATGGAGGGTTCTCTAAAGGAGTAATATAGCACACAAAACAACATTTAGACTAGTTTGTAGGGAACCAGGGGCAGGCACGATCACCGCAAATGTAGTAACAATCCTTTATCATGCCCATGCCAGACCCAGTCATAGCCTTTTAGGTGTAAAGATTTCAATACACTTTTATGTCTAGTGTCATTGCATTTGCTGGTTCCCATTGGTATAGTTTCATTTCTGGCATATCATGTGTCTCCACGATTTGTGGTTGCAAGCTGAAGAGACACACCCTTTGAAAAGTCAGTCACATTACACCAAGTTTGATTCATTCATCACTAAGATCCTTTTCAAATGTCACCTGTGATGGAGAGACAGGAATCATGGTAAACCCCACCTTAGAATGACAAAGTATATGTGAACACACCCAACAGTTTGTCACATTTAAGTCCACATTATATTGTCGAAGAACCAACAGGAAACTATTTTTTCTTGACCAGTTTAAAAAAGGAAACAGCAATAAAAACAAAGTAACAGTATGTGTTGTCACTTGATTCATCATGGACTATTCTTTGAGTTGATTTTTTTTTCTTTTAATCTTTCACTGGGGCAGACGATTCTTCGCACTTCAATCTTCCTTCACTGACAAACATGATTCATCTGGGGCTTCCAAATGACAATATTTTTTTCTGCAATATGGCGAATGTATTTAAGTTGGTAGTCCTGTGCAGCAGATTGTAGTGAAGGTGGTAAGCAGGACTGGACTCAAACAGTTCTTTTTTTGGAAAGTTTTAACATAAACTTGGTCACTGGGCCACAGCTGGTGAATGGCTGTTCAGGAGGTTTTGGAAGAGCTTCTCGTACAGTTTTGTGGTACTGCTGCAAGAAATGAATACATTTTGTGCAGTAAGACAATATAGCATCATCTATTAGACTTAATTCTTCATTTGACACAGGGGCAGTAGCTGGCTCTCCCCATTAACATCTCATCTCATAGAGACTCAAGCTCCTTGTAGTATATAATGTACCCCTCATACTCATTAGTGCTAAGGGAATTGCCTCTGGCCATTTATGATTTATTTTAACACAAATCTTCGAAATGTTATTTTTAAGGGTCCTATTAACCCACTCTACTAACCCAGATGACTGTGGAAGTTTGGGACAGTGAAGACTCAACTTAGTATTAAAAATCTTGCATAGCTCTCTAGTCAGGAAATTAGGCTGAGTTCTCAGATTACTATTGATAGTACAAGGTACACCAAATCTAGGTATAAATTCAAACACAAGGTTTTTTTTTTTTTAACAACAAGTTACAGAATCTGGTTTGTGACAAGGGTAATCTTTTACCCATGCAGAAAACATACATACTATTACAAGAACAAACAATAAATTATAGAACTTTGGCACGTGGACAAAGTACAGCTGCAAATTAACAAAAAGGTCTCCAAGGAAGTGGTAAACATACAGCTTTAATATTTGCATTTTTGCTAACATTGCGTCCTAAACATACTGCACAATTATTAACATATTGAGGTATCGAAGAAAAGACATGAGGGGCATGCCATCTTTGGGTAATTTGATTAAATAAAGCTGTCTTATCTGCATAGGCTGGTATATTATATGCCCTTACCAGGTGAGGTAGCAAAGAGGCAGGTGCCACCAGTTGACTGCCCAGATGCCACCATAACCTATTGGCGGATTTACTGCATCCATTTTTAAGACACCTCTGAACTTCTCCCTGTGCTTATTTAGTTTGAAAAACTGATAATCTCTTAAAATCAAACACATCATCATTTACCCTGAAATACCTCCTTGTGACTACGCCTGGCCTGGATACCTAGACCCAAAATAATATAGAAAAGTTCTACTGCCACATCCCTTGTTTGTGAATTGACCCACATTGTCACAGAAGGATTTAAGAAACCTTTTACCCTGAAATACCCCCTTGTGACTACGCCTGGCCTGGATACCTAGACCCAAAATAATATAGAAAAGTTCTACTGCCATATCCCTTGTTTGTGAATTGACCTACATTGTCACAGAAGGATTTAAGAAACCTTTTTCCCTGAAATACCCCCTTGTGACTACGCCTGGCCTGGATACCTAGACCCAAAATAATATAGAAAAGTTCTACTGCCACATCCCTTGTTTGTGAATTGACCTACATTGTCACAGAAGGATTTAAGAAAGTATGTACAACCACTGCTACATTTCTGTATTAATACTGTATTAAAAGCCCTGCTAGGTTCTGTATGCTCCCTTGCCAGGACAGCTCAGCAGCCAAACCCCCATTCCAGACTACTTTTTCAACTATTCCCTTGTCCTCCTCAACAAGTTTCAGCCTAGCGATCTACTTTGGTAGAATCCCTGTCTGTGGCAGATGGTGCTTATTTTCATCCCAATTTCCCAATCTTAATAAACCAATTCTATTCTTCAACTTATATGGCCTCTGCTCCCAACAACATATCTTTATTACAGAAATCCATAATATTCTAGCAACTTTTAAAGATCACTATATCATAGCGGGAGGGGATTGGAATGCTGTTTTAGACCCTGATTCAGATCGCACTAGTAAATCTCCCTATTATAATCTTCAATCTTCCTCTGCCTTGGAAGACTTAATGCATGATCTCAAACTTACTGACCCCATCTCTATGAAAGACCATATAACTAAGGATGAACTATACACATACTACTCAAAATGCTACAAATCTTGGTCAAGGCTGGACTTTTTTCTAATCTCTGAATCTCTCACCCACTTTAAAATTAATCTTTCTTTAGAACCGAGATCCTTATCAGATCACTCTAAGATATCCCTAAATATTAACCCTATTCAAAAAGTAAATTCCCCATGTACTTATAACAACTGGACACTTAACAATAATTTACTCCGTAACAAGGATATTATTCAAGAAATTACTGAAACATTAACTAATCTTACCTCTAACCTCAACCTCACTGATATACCACTAGATATACAATGGGCTGCATGTAAAGCCTACATCAGAGGTACTATAATTAACAAAGCCTCTTACCTTAAAAAATGTACAAAAGCAAAGAACTTGAACTTACAAATACGCTTCTTGACTTAGAGAAACAACAAAAACTCAACCCGGACCCCATCAGAGACAATTTAATTAATGAAACACAGAACCATTTACTTCAACTACATAAACAGAACTTAACCATTTTTGAACAAAAGATGATCGCGATTTACTCTGATTGGGCACAAACCCCATCTAAATTACTTGCAAAATTAATTCGGAATACCCAAGAACCCCCTAAAATATCTCGTCTACAGTTTAAAAACAAAATTTATAATTCGGACCAGGAAATTATACAACTTTTTTCCATCCTTTATTCAGATATTTATTCTAAAGAAAATACAGATCATGTTTTACATCAACATATGATTGACTTCCTGAATTCCATAAAATTCCCTTCCATTAATAAAGATCAATGTGACATGCTCTCAGCTCCTTTAAACCTACAAGAAATCCAATCCACTATATCGAACCTCAAGTTAGGCAAATCCCCTGGTCCCGATGACTTCACAGCCGAATTCTTCAAAACTTTTATCTCAATAATTTCCCCTATCCTACTAAAAGTCTACAATCACGTAATAAAGTACGGCATATCAGACCTCCATTGGAATACTTCTAAAACTATCTTAATTCTAAAAAACCAAAAAGACAAAACTGATCCACACAACTATCGCCCTATATCATTGATTGATATTGATATCAAGATTTTAGCTTCGCTTTTAGCCAACAGACTTAGAAAAATTCTTCCATCTATAATTTCCATGGAACAAGCAGGTTTTATGACACGTAGGCATACATGGGATAACACTCTAACTCTAGACTCTCTAATATATCTGTTGAAAAAAGAAAAAAATCCAGTGTATGCCTTAATGTTGGATGCAGCCAAAGCCTTTGATAGGGTTAACTGGGATTTTCTTTTTCATTCCTTATCATATTTTAACATTCCCTCCTCTTATATAGATATGATTAAAGTTTTATACAGTAAATCCTCTACCTGCTTAAGGATAAATAAGATTCTATCCAAACCTTTAAAAATAACTAATGGAACCAAACAAGGGTGTCCGCTATCTCCTTTCCTCTTTAATATATTCATTGAACCTTTATTTCTTTATATAAAACTAAATACTTTCCATACAATCCCCAAAGTCATGAATACCAAAATATTCCTTTCAGCCTTCGCTGATGATCTAATCATCTATTTTCAACTTCCAAATACTGATCTTAACAAGATTGTAATCTCCATCAATGCCTTCTCAAAAGCCTCGGATTATCAAGTAAACTTTGAGAAATCTTGCATCTTTCCCATTAACCCTCTGGGTCATAAACCAAATTACTTTCCTACCTCCCCTTTCAAAACAACTTTTGATATCAAGTATTTAGGGATCTATTTTGATCATAATCATTCATCTATATTTCAAAATAATCTTCTCAGATCTTGGTCTAAAATCTCTCTTGATATTCATAAGTGGGAAAAATTGAAGCTATCTCTTTTATCCAAATCAGCAATAATTAAGATGAACATACTTCCCAGACTTCTCTTTCAGTTTAACTCTGCAGATCAGCTGGTACCCAAGTCCTTTTTGACCAAGATCAGCAAAGAACTAGCTAAATTCATTTGGTATCCCAAATCTGTGAGAATTGCATATAACAAATTAACCCTTCCCAAATCCAAAGGTGGCTTGGGCCTCCCAAACTTTCATCTATATTATTCAATCATCTCTGCAAGTAGATTATTATATATCTCTAAACTTAAATTAGCAGACTATAATACTTATCCTACCTGATCTAAATTATGGTTTCAACAGATTCTTAGCATTAACCTAAATCCAGCTGCTCTCCCCTTTCTTTCACAGGACAATTTACGGAGTCTCAACTTGCTGAATAACATAAAACAAAAGATTATTATCTTCCAAAACATTTTAAAACTCATAAGTCTTGACAAATCACTCCCTTTACTTCAACCCCTACACCTAAATCCCAATATCAGAATTAATAATCTTCCAGTCAACCTCTCCAACTTCCCGCTAATAAAAAATCTCTTAGTCTGGGATATACTCAAACACAACAATGAATCTCTGTCTAATCTATGCAAAATTCTTAAAGTCAATAAGAAATACCTAATTATTACTCAACAAATACGCAATGTTATTACATCTAAATTCATACATCTATTAGATAACGGACAAAATCTCTCCATACTAGAATCTGTGATTCATAATCTAACTCTACCCGAAAAAATGCTCTCCAACTCATACAAACTCATATCCTCCATGATCAATGATAGAAATTATCTTTTTTCAAACTACTGGGACAAGTATAACCCCTTCCTTTCACACACCCAGAAACTCTCGGCCATAAAAAATACTATAAAATTTTCCCCCTTTAAGAACCTCTTCTACACACAGTTAATGATCAATAATAATGCTTACTACACTCCGGCTAAGCTAGCTAAATTTGAACCTAACAAGTCTCCTTCCTGTCCCTGATGCTCATCTCCGCATGCTGACCTAATGCATGTTTTATGGTCCTGCAATTACACACACAAACTCTGGACATCGTTAAAAGTCCGCCTTCAAAAAATGGGTTATCACAAGTCAACCCTTTCTTGGGAACTAGCCATTCTTCATATCCCTACATGTCCTCTTTCTAAAATTGGCACACATGTTCTAGTCTTCCTATGTTCACTCATGAAACTATACATCTCTAAAAATTGGTTGGACCGCACTAAACTCTGTTGGAACAACTTTAAGTCAATGGCTAGTACTTACATTGCTGCACAAAAATTCATTTTTAAAAGTCCAAAGAGGAATGCTCTATATACAAAACTTTGGGTTAAGATCAACGCCCTCCTTCTTACCTCTACCTAAATCAGACCTTCCTTTCATGAATGCTGTGTTTTATCTTGTGCTCTCTACTTAATGTTCTATTATCTCTTTCCTTGGGAAGCATGCCAGGTTAGCAATTCATATGGGATATCCTTTTTTTTTTTTTTTTTTTTTTTTTTTTTGGTATAAGTATATAGTTTTGCATATCAGTCTCTACGGCATAATATGTGAACTTTATACGAACAGCTTGTATTGTTTTTTTTTACCTTTGCTATAACTTGTTTGGTTTTTCATCATTTGTTTGTTACTTCTTTTTGTTAAAAGAGAAAATAAAATAAAAAGTTTTTTGAAAAAAAAAAAAAAGAATCCCTGGTGCACTCTAGCATCTGTCCACTAGGTGGCTCCCTAGCCCCACCACTCTTGCTTCTCACATCTTTTACCTTAAAGTTTACTTTAAACATGTTCTAACTTTCCTGCTTTCTTTTTTTCCTTTCTCTTTAACATCTTAAGTAACACTATCCTATTAAACCCGTTGCCCCCTGTACTTACCTCTCCATAGAATAGTCCACTGAGAGGTTCTCGCTCTGCCTCCCTTGGCTCTTCCTGCTCCGTTCACCCTGTGGGCTCACCCCACTCCCCTACCCTTATTCTCACCTGCCCCCACAACATCTACATTTATACCTAGCCAACCACACCCACTAGAACTCCTAACCAATTATACTCCACAACTCTCTCAGGTTCCTCTCCCCTATCCCACCCATAAACATTCATCACTCCACCCACTAGTACACCCTATCTAAGCAATCAACCTTCACTGCCCAGCCCACATCCTCTACCTAACCCATCCAATCCACTACTCCTCAACATACTCCCCACAATCAATCCAAAGGCCTACCTACTCCCCAATCCTACTACAAAAGGCTTTCTAAACTACAGCATAGTAACTACTAACGTCCTTTCTCTTTTCACTTTAAATAACCTCCTTCACTATGTTCCCAAAACCCTTAACCTAAATCTCACTACTATTATTTCTCCTCAACCTATCCTACATCTACTACCTCACTCAACCCACACACACTAACCATACTCAAGCCTTCCACATAACTACTGACTTCAACACATTTCCATCAAAACCTCACATCACAATATTTCCCCATATCTATCCTATACAAAATCAACTATTCTCTACTTTTAAACTCATTAACCCTCACAAACACTCATCCACAACAGCAGCTAACTCATACTTTACCAATGCATTAAAGTTCAACCCATACTTTACCAATGCATTAAAGTACAACCCACACTCTAAGCAATCCAAACACCTAACCAATATAATACTACATCTAATTACTACTCTATTATCAGGAGACATACATCCCAACCCCGGACCCTCTAACCCTTCCAACATAGACAAGCCTATATTTTTTACCTCCCTAAACTCCCAAAGCATAGTAAACAAAATCCCAAGCCTCCATGCCTGGCTCTCACACAATAAACCCAACATTTTATCTATATCTGAAACATGGTTAAAATCTCACATAAAAGACCATGAAATAACACCACCAAACTACTCTATCATCCGAAAAGATAGATCCCATAAAAAAGGTGGTGGTGTTACTCTTTTATATTCATCCTCCCTGTCAGTCACCCCTTATAACAAACCTTTTCCCAACTTCAACAAAGCAGAAATACTCCTGACAAACGTTCACCTTAACAAACACAAACACATAGCAATAGCCTCCCTCTACATCCCCCTGGAGACAATATTACTACATTAGAAAATATCCTCTTCTGGCTCTCCACTAATATTAACAATGAAATAATAATCCTAGGAGATACTAACATAAACTGGTCCTCCATTCAGTCAATCACAAGTCCACTTAACATCAACCTTTACAACTTCTCACAGCTAATTAACTCCACAACCCGCCCCTCTAAAACTCTGTCTTCGGGTAGCATTCTAGATTGGATTTTAGTCTCTCGCCCTCATTACTTCTCTGACAGTGGTACACTTCCAGACTCCCTCAGTGATCACCAGCCCACCTTTGCACACTGACTCCCTACACCTTTACTAAGAACACATAACTACATTACCATAAGCAATCAAAAAAACTTTAAACCAACAGCTTTCACTGACTCTCTAAAAGCAATCAACTGGGATATTCTAAAAACTCTAACCCTAGATGATGCAGTAGCTCACTTCAACTCAACCTTTTTAAATATCCTAGATCACCATGCTCCCCTAAGCTCTAAAAGAATAAAACTAAAAACCATCCCTTGGCTAACCAAAACTACTCTAGCAGCTATGAAACACAGAGACAAAGTCCGGGTACTTTACCATAAAAATAAATCTTCCCTCACCCATCTCGAATTCAAAACACTCAGAAATAAAGTAAAAAAGCTCATTACCACTGATCAACAAAACTATTTCTCCAAACTTCAAAACAATAATAAAACAAACCCTCAGAAGTTCTGGAAAAGCATATCTACCCTTATCAATCCTGGCAAATTACTCAACCCCAGTCCTGACCCCAGTGCTCCTGACAATGACTTAGCTACACAATTCAGCTTATTTTTCATAGATTCCATCTCCAAACTAACATCCTCATTCTCCAATACCTCTCCATCCTCCACTTCTCCCACTAGCACTCCTCCCTACTCCTCCATCTCTACTACCACTCCCTCTCCATCTCTGTCACCCCCTCTTCACACACCTCTATCACTAAAGCCAATTCCAACATCCACAATAAAAAAAACTTCTACAAAAACTAAAACTATGTTCCAATGCCCCTGGCAACATTCCTTCATACTTCCTCAGCATTGCTGCTGAGGCCATAGCCTACCCCATCAGTATATTAATCAACCGCTCTATCCAAGAAAGCATGGTACCCCTAATCTGGAAAAAGGCTTACATCATACCTTTACACAAAGGTGGCAATAACAACAATATTGCAAACTTCCGCCCCATAGCTATCTTATCCCCCATCTCTAAACTCCTATAAAAGTGTATCTATTTACAGCTACCACCTTACCTCTTAGACAATAATTTGTTCACTCCAACTCAGCACAGTTTTAGACCTAGCCATAGCACTATGTCAGCCCTTCTCTCCTTCCTAGAAACTGTAAATAAAGCTCGGGACTCTGGTCATATTGTCTCTACCCTCTTACTTGATCTTTCAAAGGCCTTTGACACTATCTCTCACAAGCTCCTTCTAACCAAACTCTCTCAACTCAACTTATCTCCTTCCTCACTGTCCTGGTTCTCTAGCTACTTGTCAAATAGATATCAAGCAGTTAAATGGAAAAAGGCCACATCCTCTTTTCTAATCACCCCAACTGGAGTTCCCCAGGGCTCCATACTGGGTCCTCTGCTATTTAATATATTCATTAACGACTTCCACAACTCTATCCCATTCTCCAGCATTATCCAATATGCAGATGATTCAACTATCATCTGCACTGCTAAATCCTTCCCAGCATTACAAAAGCTTACACAAGATGCCTTCTCTACCATTGAACTCCGGATGAAAGATAACCACCTTGCTCTTAATGCCTCTAAAACCAAACTAATGATATTTACCCCCTCTAAACACATCTCTATCAATACTAACTCTCTATTAATTACCAGCCACAATAACACATCCCTGGAATTGGTGTCCAATGCTAAATTACTTGGTGTTCAAACAGACAGTCACCTCAAATTCAACTCTCACATAACGCATAAAAAACTAGGCATGCTATACCGACACAATCACTACCTTACACCCTCCACTAAAATCACTCTCTCTACCTCATTCCTCATCCCCTCTCTTCTCTACGGAGCCCCACTCCTAACCAACATCCAATCTTCCCTTAAAACACAACTTTCCACCTGTTACAATAAAATTGCTAAATTCGCTACCAGTCATAAATCTTCTACCCACCATTGCTCTTCACTCCATAAATTAAAATGGCTTGAACTTCCTAACCAACTTATCTATTCTCAACTTACTCTTGCTCATAAGCTCATTTTCAAACCTGACCTCTGTCCATCTCTTTCTTCTGCATTTAAATTTCACCTTCCCAGCAGGGTACTTAGATCTAACTACAAAAATCTAATTGAATTGTATAAACCAAATCGTCCCCCTGGTAAACATCTCCTAAGCTTTAGCTTAGCATGACTCTGGAACTCCCTACCTCCTACCATTCGCACCACTTTCAACCACCTTACATTCAAAAAATCTCTTCACTCTCATCTACTTTCCCAGTGGGAATGCTCTTGCTCCCATTCTTCATATCTACTTTCCCAGTGGGAATGCTCTTGCTCCCATCCTTCATGATCCATACTGACTATCTCTCCTCCACTCCGCTGAGACTTTCCTCTCTTAAAAAAAAATAATAATAATTGTACACTACATTGTCTGCTCTGTTGCAATTGTTTCTTACTTTTCTAAATTGAAATGCTTACCTTTTCTAGCCTGTATCATCTGAAATGTTTACCACCAGATTGTTCTTCCTAAAAGTGTTTGCTCTAAGTGAAATGTTAACAGTACTCTGTCTACCATATATTGTATGCTCTAATTGTAGAATTCTTGTAATTATTGTAATATGGATGTAAATCTTACTGTAACCTTATCTGGAGCTTTTCTCCCCAGGACTCCATTGAAAATGTGTTCATTTGGCCCAATGGACTATCCTGGTAAACCACCTGCAAATAAATAAATAAATCATCAGTGTTGGAGTCTTGCAATAACAGCACATAAAATTTTGCAGAAAGTTCTTCTGCAACTTGCTTAGCAGCTTGATCTACCAACAGTATCTATAGCCTTGTGATGAGCATTACATTAGACTACTGCTATTTTTTTAGGTAACAAAAGAGCATTTAAAAGAGCATTGACATAGAAATAATTTTTAATTTGAGTTTCTGCTGAAAAAATTACCTCTGTTTTTAAAGATGCCCAAAATTAAGTACAATGCCAAAGGTATACCTGGTATTAACTAATGTATTAACACAGTCTTGTCTTTGGCTAACTCACAAACTCTTTGTAGAGCCATTAACTCAGCTATCTGGGCAGAACATATGCCCCCTAGTCTTTGTTGAAGCAAAGTATCTTTATTGGTGCAGATAGATATTCCTGCGACCAGATTTCCATTTTGATCTTTTCCACAGGAACCATCCATAACTAGGTCTAGTTCAGCACCGGGTATAGGATTGTCCTTTAAGTCATTCCAAGAAGAAAGCAGATAATTAGTCACATACACACAATCATGGTCTTCACTATCCTCAGCGGTAGGTGACAAAGACAGGACAGCATATGAGAAAAATAGATGGATCAGAGAGAAGTGTAAGTTCGCATTTAGTTAGACATGTAGTCTTTCCAGAATTAAGCTGTATTATATCTGAAAGACTGAGTTTTAGATACAAAAGAAGTTAAAATTTAAAGAATATGCTCTGTTATAAAGAACAAACACATACATTTAGAGCATCTAATAAAAAGGGTACTTTTAAATGTGGTAGATGCTCATTCTCAAGATACGTATGTGCTTGCAATTCTTTTGTTCATCCTGGTACAGGCATGGTATAAAGATTTAGTGATAATGGTTACAGTGATACCAGGAATCTTGTTTATTTAACCACGTCAACTTTGCCAAACATACTATGTAGTGAAAACTAATCATAAATTCAAAATACATATTGGGAATCATATTTCTGATATTGGAAGGGAAAATCTAGTGAATGCCTTATTTAAATATATATATAAAAAGGCATAAATTATCATTTTAAGTTTCTTATATTAAAAGTGATACCTGACTCAGTGAGAGGTGATAATGTAATACACTACACAGAGTTTTACTGGATACTTCATTTAGGAAAACATTTACCAACAGGCTTAAATGGAAATGTTTCTTTAAAGCTTTTATTGGTGGAATTTCAAAAGAATGTCTAATTGAATGTATCATGTGACTTACCACTTTAAATAGTTGCACAGTTACCTACTCAACTCTTATGCTGATGAAGCCTTACTAGTTGAAAGTTTTCTAACTTGCAAGTAGAATTTGTAATAACTAGTGGGTTTTACCAGTGGATTTTATCTTGAGGTTTGGATTTGTATCTGTGGATTTTATTTTGGATAATTAAAGAGGATTTAGAGTGGTTTGTGGTTCCAGTGACTTTTTATTCTTTTTTTTTTTTTTCATTTGCTATACTCTCTCTAAAATAGACCTGCTAATTAACTGAGTCTGTAACACCACCTGCTAATGCACTGATACCTGTACTTGGTTCAAATCCAGGTATATGTTAACAGTGTCAAATAATTTACATGTAAATCCAAATTCTGAAGTGTGATAGTTGGTATGGAGTGTCTAAAACATGGCTAGATGGCACTGGTTTCCAATGCAACTATAGAATACTTAGAACTGGCTTTCCAGTAGCCGTGAGTTAGTGCACGATACACACCATCGCACAATAATTCTTTAAAGAAAAGAAATGAGGAGGACAGGAAAGTGGTGAAATGGAGAGCAAGCAGGGGGAGGAATAAAGTGAAAGCAAGACAGGAATGTGCAGGAAGGATGTAGGAAAGAACCATAGTTATCCATTTCTTCAAGAATAAAACATGAACATATATGTACAAATTTGGCTGAATTTGGGCTATCACCTCCAGAGAGAGGGGTGGTAACAACACAATCTGTTGTATAAGGAATTGGACTAAATCATGTGTGTCATGAAGACAAGTCTGTGAAATAGAGAGCATGTATTAGACAATTTTTTTGTGGGACAGGTACCCATTATTTTGTTTTGAGAGAGAGAGAGAGGAATGTTTGGGAAGGTCTGTAGGAATGTCTGGATGTGGTAAGTTGGGCAGATGAGGAAGCAATTGCAGACAGACAAGACAAACAGGACAAGAGACAGGGACAGTGAAGGACACATGAGGTGGGTGAACACAATAGTTAGGGTGAGAGTGGAGACATTGTGAACCCAGGGACGTCAGTTGGGTGACAGTGAGAATCGAGTCCTCAGCCAGTGGACCGTCATCACTGTCACCTCACTCCGTCAATGGCTGCAGTGTCTGACATCTGCATCTCCATGTATTATTTAATACAGATGGAGAGTAGTGTCTCCATCTGGCATAAGCATGCACCAGCAGTGCAGTGCACAATGCTACACACCATCCCTTGCAGTTCATCATAGGTAATAAATTCACCACCTCTGCTGCAGCTCCCCAAGGGAGCCACAGGTCTATCCTCTGGGGTAAACTAACTGAGGTGCTGGGTATTGCAGGGGAAGCAGAGGGGGTGCTACCAGGTTCTGCATCAGATGTGTTGGACAGTGGTGCTGTAGCCGGTGGAGTGGGTTCAGGTGGATCCCATGGGACAGTCCTACCCTGCCGTGCTGTGGGAAAAAACAAAAAACAAAAAAATAAAAAAAAGAGAGAAAAGGTTTGGGGTGAGAAAAAAGGGAGGACATTAGTAACTTCATATGTGACATACAAAGCATCGATACAAGTATTTGACTGCATTCGATTAACTTTGCTTTTAACAGTATCAACTTCTAACAAATACCTTTGTTTATTGTCAAGACTACTCAGCTCCTAACAGATACATAATATACTACAGAGTACAGTAAGCAACCCTTGATGTGTGTATACATTGCACATATGCATGATCCAAATATACTGATTACAGTTTACAGCAAGCTAGTGGTGATACTGCTTTACAGCTCTGATGTTTCATTGCAATACTGATGAAAACTTAACACTATTGTATATTTTAAAAGTGTGGATTTTAAAGGCACAACCTATGACTACTTTGTAATAATGAACTGTTGTTTTGCCCTCCAGTGTAATGAATGCATACTTCCCTATTACAGTTAAGAAATAAATACTCAATTTGATACAACTGTATAATCAACAAATACATGTGTTGCCACTTTTAATGCTAAAATAACCCCACTGTTGGGATGCATAGATAACCACATGCATCTTGCATCCATGCCAATCTAGTAGCATGGATTCACACATTCAGTTCCTGGTCTGTGACACCTGTGGAAAAAGCAGAACAGAACAGAATACCATTAAGCATACCAATCCTGACTATATCCAGCTTTTAACTCGGGCAAGAAGTCTCTGTAAATTATATTTACACATCTGTTGGGTGCCGCCAGTCCTACATTCCTCGATCTAATGGTCAAGGGTATCCCTCTTCCTCATCCTGAGGTCTTTGCAGAGATTCCTACATTGTTCATCAGTACGGGAAATACCTGTAGCACTGGTCAGAGCCCATGCCTCTGCCTTGTAATCCAAGCCACTATAGTCCCTCTGCAGCAACCTGGGCCAATGTTTATTCATTAGGAATCCAACAAACACTTTGGACTATTGGATACCCCATCTTTGAGCACAGAATCTCAAAACATCTTCAGGAACACCAGCCAGGCCTATCTTACATCAAGACCAATGTAGAATGATGTTTTCCCACCAAATGCAGGTATCGCACTTACTAAGAGTATGCACTTTCTGCACTTGTGATATTTGAAAGTGTTACACATCACTTATTATGTAAACACATTGTGCAGGAGTGTGCACTGCTGGGAATGTGTTTGCGCAATGGCCAATAGTATTAATTGAATGTAGCCAGTGTATGTTTCTGGCTGTCTGGGTCCTGTCTGCTACCTGGGTGGGACATTTAGCTGGTTTGTGCAACACCGCTCTACACATGAATGAAATGCGCACAGCTAAAGTCGTTTGTGCTAAGTAGTGCATCTAGCAAGCAGTGGTCCCCAAAAACAAAAAAGAAAAAAGTATAAAATACAGTGAATTAGTTGAAATGCAGAAAATCAATCTATGACATACCCAGCAGAAACTGTTAGTACACGTGAGACATGACTATATAGGTCTGGATCCCAACTCTCACTGTAATGCACCATCGCAAAACAGGAGGGGAGACTTATCCAACTTTGCCCCACAAACACCTTTGCAGCAAATACATGATGTAATTCCTCACACAACCAAGTGCAACTGAATGTACACTGATATCAAGGCATGACCTGTTATTTGTAAATGTATTCTATGTAATATATTTGGATATAGTGCACTAACTGATCATACTATGATTATTCCTTGCAAATATAGAGCTGTGTCCTACCATTCTGTGTTTCTTGGTCAGTACTCAGAGACATGCAGTGTATAAGCCAGTCTGTATCATTTACCTTAAAATGTGTGAGGATATTCACTGGGACAGTATGATATGTAGTTGCCATCAAATTAATGGGAGGTTGGATGCCACAAACAGGCATAGACTACTGTTTTGGGAAGGGGAGCAAAGGTGGGTTCCTGTCATGGAACATGCAAAGGTATAATGTTCTTTCAAGGGGGGGGTGGACCCAGGCTGAGCTAATATTATGGCACAAACCAGGCTTTGTTGTTCTTGTTACTCTCCTTGTTTTGCATGCTGCCAGTTTGTTCTTGTGAGGGTGGTGAAGCTGGAAACTGCTATGTGTCTCATGGCTTTCAAACTTCTCTCTGTTATGATTTCCCATTTCAAATGTATGGTGCTAAACTGAGGGCATGTAGTGATCATCATTACTTGTGGTGGTATCAATGTGTGAATCTTTGAGGTCTGAGGCTTTCTACTTGCTAAAGTACATACAAGTCAAATAACTCTCTGCTGTCACACGTGACATTAATTTCTGTACATATCTCCCACCTTGTAGTTGCTTACTGAATAAAGTGATGAAATACAAGGACATGCCATAATATTATTATACAATACAGTACATGTTCATGACTTACCTTGTAAATGCAGCATTTGCCACAGTGTTAGTTCAGGGCTGACTGAAATGCAAGCAGTACACTGCCAGTCATGGGGAGGTAAAGGTTGTGGCTCTGAGTTGAGGCTAGCAGAGATCACTGGGTTCCTGTATTGTGTTCCTGTCCATCCTCTAGCACTCTACAATGTCCATGTCATGTATGTTGTGCTAAGTTAAATGTGGCCTGAAAACTTATCTGTATCAGCCTAGGCCTATTGGCAGCTACAGCAGCAGGAGCATTACCTGCAGCCTGTAGCAGATACCAATAGAGTTAGGCAGGAGCAGTTCCTAGCATTCTGTCTGTGTAGACTTTCTGTACCTGTACTCCAATACTTTTGAAATCCACAGGAAAAACTATCATGGTGTCTAAATGGTTGCTTTATAACTTCTTGAATAGCTCCACCAGATTGGTTGATTAGCATGCAGTTTAGCTATGTATGTTGTAATTAGCATTTCTGAGATACAGCTTAGACAGATGCAGTTCATTAATAATCTACTCCATTATAAAAAGACAAATATGCAGCTAGCCAAACTGATTGTGAGGATACTTGCTACATGTTCAGCAAAGCAAAATATTTCTCAAGGTGTCTTTACAGAGGAGTATTGAACTCCAGCAGGTATGCTGCCATTTTTATGTACAAAATGCTTATGCTGGAATGCATTAATGAATAATATGAAGCAAAGCCTTTTACGCTGTTATCTGTATGCATTAGTTAGAAGTGTACTGACACAGCATGGTCACGTTTGTCAAGCAATTTCAGAAGTACAAATGATTGCCTACCTTAACTGTTTTATCTGGTAACAGTTACATTCTAGTTATGTGATAGTTGTGTGTATCATCATTCTGTTGTGTTTTAGGACCAAAAATGCCATTGAGGCACAGACCACCCCCTTCACTGAATCAGAAAACACAATCATAGTGGATGCACTCCATAAACATGGCACATTTCTTCTTAGAAGGGGTCAGCCTCATATGCCAGACAGGCTGAGAATATGGCAACAGACTGTTGCTAATATAAATGCCATGGGCAGCCACTGCTGTACTTATGAGCAGGTGTGCCACAGGGCCACTGACATGCTCACATTTGCATGGAGACATGCAGCTGCTGTTGCCTGAGACCAGGGGGTAACCGGGGGTGGGCCTGCTGCAGAACCACCTCTCACCCCCCAGTGAGGAATTCCTGTGAATCTTTTGCAACAGGACAACTCACAGCAGAGTGGCTTAAAATATGTAATTGATGTGGGTGTGATGTTTGCTCTGAGAGTGTTGATGGAGAAGTACAGGGAAGGTCAGAAGGAGTTGCACTGTGTCTTTGTGGACTTAGAGAACGCATATGACAGCGTGCCTAGACAGGATTTGTGGTATTGTATGAGGAAGTCAAGAGTGGCAGAGAAGTATGTAAGAGTGGTACAGGATATGTACAAGGGTATTGTGACATCGCTTAGATCTGCAGTGGGAGTGACAGATTCATTTAAGGTGGAGGTGGGATTACATCAAGGATCAGCTCTGAGCCCTTTCTTATTTGTAGTGGTGATGGAGAGGTTGACAGACGAGATCAGACATGAGTCTCCATAAACTATGTTTGCAGATGACATGGTGATATGTAGTGAGAGTAGGGAACGGGTTGAGGAGACCCTGGAGATATGCTCTAGAGAGGAGAGGAATGAAGGTCAGCAGGACTAAGACAGAATATATGTGTGTGAATGAGAGGGAGGATAGAGGAATGGTGAGGATGCAGGGAGTAGAGTTGGTGAAGGTGGATGAGTTTAAATACTTGGGATCAACAGTTCAGAGTAATGACGAGTGTGGAAGAGAGGTGAAGAAGAGAGTAGAGGCAGGGTGGAGTGGGTGGAGAAGAGTGTCATTAGTGATTTGTGACAGATGAGTACCAGTATGAGTGAAAGGGAAGATCTGCAAGAGACTAGTGAGACCAGATATGTCATATGGGTTAGAGACAGTGGCACTGACAAAAAGGCAAGAGTCACAGCTGGATGTGGCAGAGTTAAAGATGTTAAGATTTGCATTGGTGGGATGACAGGGTTAGGAATAAGTATATTAGAGGGTCAGCCCAGGTTGGACGGTTTGGAGACAAAGCCAGAGAGGCAAGATTGCATTGGTTTGGACATGTGCTGAGGAGGGATGCTGGGTATATTGGGAAAAGGATGCTAAGGATGAAGCTGCAAGGTAAAAGAAAAAAGAGGAAGGCCTAAGATAAGATTTATAGATGTGGTGAGAGTGGACATGCAGGTGGTTGGTGTGACAGAGCAAGATGCAAAGGACAGGAAGAAATGGAAACAGATGATCCACTGTGGTGACCCCTAATGGGAACAGCCGAAAGAAAAAGAAGATGATGTGGGTGCATCTCCTTCTCAGTCCCAGGAAGAGCTTCCAGGTAGGCTTTGTTATATGATCCACAAAACCAAAGATGTCTAGGCTGTTGAAGTGAAGAAATACAGTAAAACAGGAACAATGTAAAAGACCAAGCACTTCTTCACAACCTAAGCAACTTTATTGATGAACACTGAGGAAGGACTTGAAGTCTGAAAGCTTTGTTCGTCAATAAAGTTGCTTACGTTGTGAAGAAGTGCTTAGGCTTTGTTATATGACCAGTTCAATACTGTTGTATAGTAAAACATCTAAAATAAAAGTTACTTCTGTATCACGTGCTATTTTTTGTTTGGGGGGGGTTGAATATTAGTAAAGCGATAAGCTCAGTTTGGAGTTGTCAGTCATGTTCATGTTGAAGTAACACGTCAAGCTGATTGAGTGTGAACCACCTTACACTCATCTACGGCTTTGGAGACTGCTTCAAAGAAGTCATTCAGGTTTAGGAGACATGATTTGCCTTTTACAAACCCGAACTGGGTGGGGTCCAGAGTTTGGAGATTACCAATGTCTTTGTTTATAAGTTCCATGATGATACATTCCATGGCTTGCAGACCAGGCTCGTTAGGCTAATGGGGTGGTAGTTTCCAGGGTCTGTGGTGGTTCCCCCTTTGTGGAGTGGGATAACCATTGCTGTGTGCCATTCAGTGGGCACAAAGCCTGAGGTGAGGTTATGATTGAACATGGTGCTTAGGTGGGGTGCCAGTTCATTCTGTAGTTCATGTAGAAAGCAGCCTGGGATGTTGTCAGGTCCCATGGATGCTGTGTTCTTGGCTTTGGAGAGTGTAGTTTTTACCTGTGTAGCCATGATTACAAGAACTTTGCATTCTTCCGGTATTGAGATGGGCCCTTTAGGGGGTGAGGGGGTGGTAAAGTTAGCACTGAACCTATCTGCCAGGATGTTGGCAATATCTGTTGGTTCTGTATATTTAGTACCATTGTGCTGTAACTCAGAGCAGATCTGAGTGTTGCCATTGAGATTCTTGACATAGATTTAGAATGCTTTGTGGTTGTCTTTAGAATCAGTGGCAATTTTGTTTTCATAATTAGCTTTGGAGGATGTTATGAGGGATCTCAGCTTCTTACTGAGGCTGACCAGGGAGCTCTTCCAGTCATGGGATTTTACTCTTTTTTGCAACAGTTTCTTTCTTCTGTTGTAGTTTGTTTATGGCAGGGGACCAACAGATTGGCTTCCTTTTTTTGGAGGATAGCATCTTGGTTCTGTTAGGGATAGCATGATCCATGCACTCGTGTAAGTGCTTATGAAGTACATTTTTTGTAGGATTCAGCAGTCGTACCTCTATAGTCCATTTGCATGGGTGTTGTGAAGTTTGCCACTTCTGTCTTAAGAAGCGTGAAGTTGGCTTTGGAGAAATTTTTTACTGTGGTTTCCCTAATTGGGGGGGGGGGGTAGGTTGGGATGTGGATGTCTAGGCTGATTAGCTTGTGGTCGGATCTGTGGAACACTGGTCACCCATGTTGGTAATGACCAGGTCTAGGATATTGCTGCTCTTGGTGGGGGTGTGGATAAGTTGATCTAAGGTGTTGGAATTTATGAATTCCAGAAAACATTGAGCAAAAGAGTTGGTACATGAGTAGTTTTCCCAGTTAATGGTGGGGCAGTTGAAATCTCCCATTATTAGGGTGTTGGGTTGTACCCTAATATTTTCCAGTGTATCAAGAAATGAGGAGTGGGAATCCTGGGGCATGGTGGGGGATCTGTAGCAAGTTACAATTTGGATTGCAGTCTTGCCCAGAATTAGTTGCACTTGGATAATCTTGGCTGCATTATGCTGAGCAACTAAACTGGAGATGTGGATATCCTTAATGAATATGGACACCTCCACCTTTAGTGCTTTTGGTCCAGGTTAGGTGGCCGAAAGGTGTGGTATGAATTATAGCCTGGTAATGCAGGGGTGCTCTCTGGAGCCTTGAACCAGGTCTCTGTCACTGCACAGATGTCAATCTTCTCCATTTTAAGGAGTGTCTCGAGTGAATGCATTTTGAGGTTTAGACTTCTAGCATTGAGCAGCATTTCCCTCATATTTTGCTTGCTTGTACCTCTTATGGTAGTGAATTTGTCATTTGAACCTTACCTAAAAAAGGCACTATAGGGGTGGCAAGAACCTTAGCTAGTATCCGGAATCCCAAGGGTGACAGGTGCAGGCCATCTCTGGCAAAGCATCGTGGTTTGTCGATCATGTCATCCCAGGCAGACAGATACTGGATCCCCTTAGAATGACACCAGAAGCTTAGCCAATTGAAGTCAATCATTTTGTCCTTGTACTGTGGTATCATTCTGGGTGATGGCAGGATGTTCTAGTTCCTAGTGTTAAAAACATATATATTTATACAAGTACAATAGTCTATATACATTTCTGTTCTTTCTCAGTAGGGTACACTGTGGACACATCCTTAAGCTCAGTACTTTAGACAGACACACACACACACACACACACACACACACACACACACACACACACACACACACACACACACACACACACACGCATACACACTTCTGTACCAGCAGCTTGCTATGCAGACAACATACATTCTAATATAGTGATAACACAAGCAATTATGCCCTGCTGATATTCACAAATGACATACAGCTATTTACAAAATTCTAGATATCTATGCTGGCAGTATCTCCTTCTGTGACACTTCTATACAAATCATGTTAATAGTCACAAATGACATATATTTATTTACAAATTTCCAGATAGCTGGGCTGGCAGTATTTCCTTTTATGACACCCCCCCCCCGAAAACTCAAGCTAGTTTTTCAAGTGACGCTTAGGAAATATTGCTTGAGAAGGTTGGGTCTATCTGGGAATACATTACCCCATTCCCTGTCTTGAGATTCCAGCTGCCTTGGCATTGCTGACCCCAGTACAGTGCTGCACTGTCCCATCATATGCCTGCAACCATAGGCTCCACTACAGTAACTTGGGGTTTGGCTGGCTGCCTGTAGCCATAGATCACCTCAGACTCCTCCTGCCTAGCAGTTCTACCATGTAGGTAACATCACTGACCTTCCTTACTACCTTGAATGGTCTCTCCCAAGCTGCCTGCAGCTTGTTGTGTCTGACAGGGATGAGAACAATTACCTGCTGCCCTACAGCATGCTCTCTATCTCAAGCATTCCTGTCATACTAGACATTTTTCTGCTGTTGGGCTCCTACCAGGTTCTCCTGGGCCAAGCCCACGAGTTCCCTGAGCCTTTTCTTGAGGTTTAGGACATATGCCACAACAGACTCCTTATGGGATTCACATTCACCCTCCCACTCATCTCGAATCAGATCTAGAGGCTCCTTCATCCTATGCCCGTACAGCAACTCAAAAGGTGAAAAAACTACAGTTGTGTACACTTACCATAAATGTAGATGTCCAAGTGTATTCACTGTTGCAGTCATCACACTTGGGTTATCTGCCAGCAGATATCTCTCAGTCAGCCCAAATACCAGAGACTTAGTATTTCTACGTCGGTTGCTGTCGCTTCCAGACTGACGTTAGGTCATCAGGGGTATAAAAGCAGGCAGCCGACACCATTATATCAGTCTTTCTTACCCCAAATATCAGGAGTCCCCCAAATAGGGAGTTAAGTTATGGTGGGAAAACACCACCAGTAAAAAGTAAACACCAAAGGCCCTGTAAGGCATGAGTAATAGACATAGAGAAAAGAAGGGAGAGAGAAACAAGGGGGCTGGAGGGTGGGAAACCAGGACTGCAACAGTGAATACACTCGAACATCTACATTTATGGTAAGTGTACACAACTGTACCATGTTCTTCATGTTTCACTGTTGCAGTCATCACACTTGGGTTGATTCCCAAAGCTGAAGAATGGATGGAGGCAGTCAAGAAGAGTTGGAGCTGGCTAGTATGCCCTGCAGGACTGCTGTTGCAAAGCCCACCCTGTATTTGGAAAAGATAGTCAGGTGGTAATGCTTGGTGAAGGCGTGATCAGAACTCCAAGTAGCAGCTTCCAGAATGTCCCTGGTAGGACACCTCTGAGAAAGGCTGTAGAGGTTGAAGTTGCCCTAGTGGAATGCGTTCTGACCCCCGAGGGGATGGTTTCCCATGGTGTTTGTAACAGAAATGGATACAGTGTGCTATCCATTTGGAGATGGTTTGTTTTGATATGGCCTTGCCCTCTGCCCCTGGTGCAAAGCTGACTAGTAATTGGTCAGACTTCCTGAAGGGCTTAGTCCTATCAAGGTAGAATCTGAGCTGTCTGTGCACATCTAAAGAGTGCAGGATCCTTTCCTTTTTATTTTGAGGATTAGGGAAGATGGTGGGCAAATGTATAGATTGGTTGAGAGCCACACTGGACACCACTTTAGGCATAAAAGTAGTGTTAGTCCTGAGGAGACCCTGTCAGCATGAAAAATAATGAAGGGTTCCACAGCCATAAGTGCTTGTAGCTCAGACACTCTTCTAGCTGAAGTGATGGCCAGAAGTAAGGCTGTTTTCCAAGAGAGGAATTTTAACTGTGCTGATGCTGCAGGCTCAAAGGGGGGGAGGTGTGAGCGTTTCCAACACAAAATTAAGGTCCCAAGCAGGAGTGGGGGCTCTTCTTGGTGGCCTTAAGTTGTTGGCCCCTCTCAGGAACTGTTAGATGAGAGGGTGAGAGAAGAGAGGTGGCTCAGTGTTGTAATGAGCCGAGTTGGCAGAGGTGTGGCTCTTAATGGAGGAGAAGGATAGGCCTCTGTGGAGTAGATCTGCTAGGTGTTCCAGGATTAGGGGTAAGGAGGGCAGTGTTGTGTCCCCTCCTTTAGATTGAATCAATACCTTTTCCACTTATCAGCATAGGATTTCCTTGTACTGGGTCTTCTGGCTTCAAGAATTATGTCCAGCACCTGCTTGCTTAGGCTGGTCACAGGGGCAGAATTCAAGGAATAAGTCAGCCTGCAAGATTCAGAGTTTGCAGTTGTGGATGCAAGATCTGTCCCTCCTGCTGTGTGAGGAGGGTTGGGATCTGGGGTAGGTGCTAGGGTGGCACTGGTGACAGGCTGCGCAGTTGTGGGTATCAGTGCTGGCATGGCCAGTCTGGGGCAATCAGGATTGCCCTTCGTCTGTCCTGCCTTATCTTGAGTAATATTTTGGTGAGAAGAGGCAGAGGGGGAAATGCATATATTGAGAGGCTTACCCACTGGAAGGATAGGGCATCCACTTTCCAGGCCCTGCTGTGAGGTGTCCTGGTGCAGAATTTGCAGAGCTGGTGGTTGTAAGGGGAGGCAAAAAGGTCCACCTCCAGGGTTCCCCATTTCTGTGTTAGAAGGCTGAAAGTGTTGGGGTCTAGTTGCCACTCATGTGGGTCTAGGAGATTTCTGCTTAAGTTGTCTGCCACAGAGTTTTGTTTGCCTGGCAGGAATTGAGCTTACAGATGAATATGCATGTCCAAGGCCATGTTCCACAGGACCATGGCTAGCCTGCAGAGTGGGTAAGAGTGTGTTCCCCCCTGCTTGTTTATGGGCCACATAACTGTAGTGTTGTCTGTTTTTATTAGCAGGGGTCCTGGTGAGTGTAGGGATCTGAAATCTGTCAGAGCATGCTGAACAGCTAGCATCTCTTTTTGGTTGATGTGCAGATGAATTTGTCTTGGGCTCCAGTGGCTCTGAATGCACTTGTCCAGATGTGCCCGCCCCAGGCATAGTCTGATGCTTCTGTGGTTAGGGTCTGGGCGGCATGGGGTTGAGTAAAGGAAAGTCCCTTGTTGTGATTGCATGCTGCTGCCCACCAAAGAAACTCTGTCCTTAGACAAGGTATGATAGTTATTACAGTTTCCAGGTCCTGAGAATGTTGGCACCAAAGACTTTTTAAGTACCATTAAAGTTTCCTCATATGCAGTCTGGCATATGGAATTAGTAGAATGCAAGAGGCCATGAACCCTAGGGCCTGCATGATTTTCCTTGTGGATAGATGGGTTCTGGTGGCTATTTGAGTGAAGTAGCCTGTTAGATAGCTTTCCTTACTCCAGAAAAACAAAGCTATCTGGGATGCTGTGTCCAGGTTTGCTCCCAGGAATAAAATCTTTTGACTAGGGGCTAGTTTCAATTTCTTTTTATTGATAGTGTACCCCAGGGAGGTTAGAAGGTTCTTTACAAATGTCAGGTGCTGCAACAGCTTTTCCTGACTGTCTGCCTAAATCAGGCAATCATCCAAGTAAGGGTAAATTTGAATTTTTCCTCTATCTGCAATAGGCAATGGGTGGAGCCAGGCATTTTGTGAAGACTCTAGGAGCATTGGATAAGCCAAAGGGAAGTGTAGAGAACTGATAATGCATAGACCCTGCTCTGAAACATAGATATTTCCTGCATGAGTTCCTGCTAGGGATGTTCAGATAGGCTTCTTTTAGGTCTAGGGTGGCTAACCAGGCATCTTTGGTCAACATAGGAGAAGCTGCTGAAGGGTGTGCATTTCGAATTTTGGTACCACCAGGAAGGTGTTTGGAATGGAAAGATCTAGGATTGGACACCAAGTGCCCTCTTTCCTGGGTACCAGGAAAAGTCTGGAATAAAACCCTTGACCTATCTGTTCTGCAGGAACAGGTCAAATTGCCCTTATGGAGAGCAGGGATTGAACTTTTTTTTTTTGTTTTGTGCCTCTGCTCACTGGTTTGGAGGAAGGTCTGGGAACCCTTTTGGGGTTGGCAGTGAGTGGAAGTAAAATTTGTACCTTTGGGATGCAATGTTGTGGACTCATCGGTCTTTGGTGATGGAGGTCCAGTTTTTTGCATGATGGGCAAGTTTTGCTCCTAGGGGCACAGGCAGTAGGACAGGGGTGTGTGGAGTTGAGAAGTCATTGTGAATTCTTTCCATAAGGGGGTGGCTTGGCGCTCCCTGTTTTAGAAGTGGAGGTACTCCATTACTTAGATCTTTGCATACCCTGAGACTGTAATCTGGGGGGGTCTGCTTGCCCTGGGCCAAGCTTGAGATGGCTTTGAGGGGGCTGGAAAGGACCAACACTTCAATGGGGCAATGCCTACTGAATCTTGGAGGCTGCACTTGTAAAAAAATTGTTGACTGTCTGCATAGACTTAGCTTTTTCTTCCACCTTTTTTAGAACCTCTTCTGTTTTGGTGCCAAACAGATTGCCCGTTCAAAGGAGTGTCTAGTAATTTTGATTTGATATGGTGTAGCAAGGTTTGCTCCTTAAGCCAAGCATGCCTTCTCAGTACAGAACCAGTCACTGCTGCCCTGCAAGATGCTTCTAGGGTGTCAAAGCCACATTGCAAGGTATGCCTGCTGACTTGGCTTGCAGAATGCATAAGCTCCTGTAATTCTTTATTTTCTGCACAGTCTGTAAAGGTAGATAATTTTTGTTTAAGTTCCATAATATGTTGCTGGTATTTCAGCATGTGAAACTGGCAATTCAATGCCCTAATGGCGAGAGTTGCAGAGGTGTATACTTTTTTACCCCATCTGTCTGAAGCTCGGGAATCCCTGTCCGAAGGAGTGGGATTCTTAGCTGTAGATGCTTTTATACCTTTAGGCCCCTGGGAAATTACCTCTGGGTTGGCAGTAGGATTTTTGAAAAGACATTTGAGAGTCAGGGACTCTGTAGTACCTGTCTGTTTTCTTGGAGCAGGGGGTAAGGTATCAGGAGTTAGACTGGATTCCAAAAAGACATCATCCACAACATCTAGAACAGGAAGGATAGCCAAAGGTCTGTGTTGTGGAAAGTCTAAAAATTCTCTGGGTCTTTTTTTGGACTGGGGATAATACTGGCATTTCCAGGGTTTCTCCAAAAGAAAAATCCTCTGGAGGGGAAGCAGAGGGAATGGAGTCCTCTGCATCTGAATCCTCATAAGCAGATAAGGGCAGGTCTTCATATTCAGAAACCTCAAAGTCATCGGACTCTTGGTCAGTTAAGGCTGCTGGGGACAGGTCTCTTTTTCTTTTAGCAGGGGAAGGCTGGCTTCCACTAATCAGCATAATCAGGTCTTCTGCCATTTTGAGCATTTGATTTTGTGACAAGGAAGCAGGTGCTTGAGATTGGGTCATCGGTTTTTTAGGCGTAGCTCGTACTCTTGGCCTTATAAACTTGGTAGTTTTAGACAGAACTGAAGATGTGAAAGAAGTCGTCAGTTTGTGTCGAGAATCTGTAATGCGAAGAACTTCCTCGGAAGCCGGTGCCTACACAGCAGCTTCAGACCCATCCAAGGTAGAGACATCCTCAGGTTCCATAGTCAAAGAAGAGTGTCATGGCATACCGGACTCCGAATGGGTCTCAGTAGCGGCCTGCAAATCCATTGCCTGCATCAGGGGCTGTGAAAGCACCTCACTGAGTACCGGCGAACTGATGACTAGCTTAACGGAAGTATCGTCGGTAGTTGTGGACCTGTACGGTCTGATGTTTTTCAGAAGATTGGTAGTCAGATGGTTTACCAAAGCCATTTCAGAATACAGAAATGTGTATGGATTGTCATGCTTTTTATGTGGAAAGAACTACCAGGGAGCTCAACAGAAGAATTTATGAGCATAAGTATGCTATTGCCAATGGAAATGAAAAGAATGATATGTGTAAACACTGTAAAGAAAGTAAATGCAAAGTTAACTTTAAATGTTTAGTATTAGAAGCATTGAGTAACACCAAAAATATTACTAACATAGAGGAAGAACTGGGATGGCTAGTACTGTTGGCAAGTTAAACTAAATGCATGTTTTTCCTGGTCTCATGTAATAGAGAGGAATTTGTTATGTAATTAAAGGGTTAAAACACTTGACCTTTTTTTACAATTTTTGTAGAAGTTTTATTTTTCTTTAATTTAGCCTATTTTGTCATGAGACTAGGCTTTTTCTTTAATTTAGCCTACTTTATCATGTGACTAGGCTTCTTAACTTAGATTGGATGTTGTTGGGTGATGTATGCCAAGAATGGGTATTTAATGTATGTAAAGAACAGTGAATTTTAGTCTGAATAAGTCTCTGAGAGTGAAGAGAGATGAAAGTGCTAACTGAAGTCATTGTCTTGTTAATAAAGTACCGGTAATCCTACAGATACTGCAATTTATTTTTTATTCCATAAAACACTTACAATACAATGCAGAAGGCACCCTAGTTCTAGACATCCTGTCTCCTTGCTGCATTGAAACTAGCTTTTATGGCGCAATTATAAAACAATTTAATTTCACTATTTTCTTGAAGTTTTGCAAGTTAACATCTATGTTCTTGTTCCCCACTGTCAAAACATATAAATTTACACAGGTTCAATAGTTTATACACATTTCTGTTCTTTCCCAGTAGGGTGCACTGTGGACACATCCTTAAACTCAGTACTTTGCACACACACACTTCTGTACCATCAGCTTGATATACAGACAACATATAGTTCTAATATAGTGGTAACACAAGCAATTGCATTCTGCTGATATTCACAAATGACACATAACTATTTACAAAATTCCAAATAGCAATGTTAGCAGTATCTCCTTCTGTCACACTTCTATATAAATCCTTTCAAAATTCACAAATGACATATAATTATTTACAAAATTCCAGCTAGCTGGGCTGGCACAATTTCCTTTTGTGACAATAGCATAGGCTCAATTCAGGCATGCTGAATCTAGACTGTTCAGTATTGTTGGGGCACTAAAACCAGCCCTCTTACATTAAGAAGCCCCCCTTGCACCCTTATGGCAGAACTGTGCAGCCAAGGGGATTGGTAGAATAAGGCTCACTGTTGGCCTTTCCTTTTTTTTTTGCTTGCTTAAAATAGTTTAACTTTGCTTGTATTCCAGTGTTGTTTTTTGGGTGCTTGCACTCAGTTTACCATAGCTGCTCAGATCTTGCACTGTTGCCCTGTGAGCAACACAGTTATGCATTGTGAAACACTGACACATTTTTGTAACCCAAGCCTTCCACAGAACAGACACATTTTGTTAGTCTTACACCAAAATCTGGTCCATCTAGCTGATTCGCCACTAGTTGCTACAGTATATACCTTCCATAATGGACGGACAGTTTCCCATCATTTCTCCAGGCAGCCTGGTTTACATGGTATCCTGAGACAAAAGAGCAATTGCCTCATATAAACTGGCAACCAGCTACTGCTAAAACAAACTAATACAACATGTGAGAGTTGTATCTATACTATGAATTTTGAGTCAATTCTCTCACATAACAACAAACCAGATATCAAACATGTTATCAGCCCACAAAATTTACCTCTTGCACATTAGCTCATAACACATAAACCCACATTCACAGAGGTTCTGTCTAGAAACCTAACTAAATATTGGAGACCTTCCAAGTGCAAACCTATTGCACACAGTGCAGACCCAACAGAATCCACTATACATAATAATACACACACCAGTGTCTCAGCCAATAAGCCCCTCAGGCAAAACACCTCAAAACCAAATGTCTGCCTCATAAGTGATTTCATAGTGAGACGCATGGATCTCCCTCTTGCCAGGCTGGACAAGGAAAAGGTCACAGTCAGCTGCCTGTCAGGTGTCAGGGTCCATCAGATCATGCATACACTGAAGTCTCCCAACAAGTACCATTATGACTCTGTCATAGTCCATGCTACAGTGATTGACTGGAGACATACCTCTCTGTACTATATGAAGGCATTTGCCTTCCCCATAGTAGCCTTTTTAGGCAATCTCCAAACAAGTAAAGTTTTAATGTAAAATAATCCACTGCAGACAAACTGAAGGTTATGCTGCTTAATGTAAGGAGTGTAAATCAGAAACTGCACTCACTGGAAAGACCTCCTTACCTTGGAAGGTGCCTGTGTCTGTTCAAGACCGCAGAAAGCACTCTGGCCATGCAAGGGTACAGTGTTTTCTACATGTTCACACATCAAAATGAGCATGAAAGAACCAAAGGTCAAGATGTATGCATCTTCATTAAATATAAATACACCGTAAGATTGGTCAAAGACGACTCTGTTGTGCTACTCGAAATCCAAATGTGTGTAAACCTTCCTTCCATATCAGTGATAGCTATAGGTCCCCTACCATGAACCACGAGGACCACTTTGCCTACTTGGACCTAATTGATTCACTAACTAGATGGCCAAACACCTTGGTCATGTGTGATTTCAGCTATCTTTCCATCAATTTGGAGTCACATATCTGCACAAATACACTCACTCTAAGTTCCTGGACTTTAATACACATGCTGTGTAACAGATGGTCTGCACCCCCACAAGGGGCTTGAATGTCCTAGACTTAGTACTGACCAACATAGTAGTTCCCTGCATTAACCCCTGTGTGTTGGCCCTCCAGGTCAGGTCAGATCACAATTCAGTCAGATTGTTCACATTCACAATCATACTCAACACCCCCTCAAGATCAGAAAGGATGAAACATTTATTCAAAGCAAACTATATGCTCCTAACTGATGCCATAGAGGGTTGCAAACCCCCCTGCTACCAGTGTCAACAATGACTGCTATATAGAGGTGTACACAAATGGCCTGTATAAACAGCTATACAAATGTAAAGAGTTGGCTAAACTTGAAAGAATCAAAACAAGTTCCTTACAGAAAAGAAGCCAATCTGGTGGGCATCATACAACAAGGAAATTAGCTGTCCTGAAAAGTCCTCTAAAGCACACACAAACCTAAAGTAACATACCTAGATAAAGATAATCAGGAGGCATTCTTTAGCTACACCAGAAATCTAAAAGTGAAGGCCCAGCTTTGTGCCAGACTAGTAGTGGATGGTACCACTCATACTGACCCTAATGACATTGCCAACCTGCTACCAGACATTTTGGGACAAACTTCACCCTCCTGTCCCCACCAGAAATACCCCAAAGTATACCTGCCACCAGTCCTCTACCTAGTAACCTCCTATGAACCTAAGGTGACATCTGCCTGGGCTTCAGGCCAGTGTCTGATCCTGGCCTGGTGGAATGGTTGTATATGCAATAATCTGATATAGCTGATTACATCAACATTGTCTGTTGAGCATGTGGTGATAACAGTGTCCTGCATGCTAGTGTAAAAGGATCTCTGTAATGTCAAGTAACATCTGTTTCACACACACACACACACACACACACACACACACACACACACACACACACACACACACACACACACACACACACAGTTAACTACAGTGAGAACAGAACCACTGCCTATCTAAGGTACACAGACTACATATAAGCAAGAACCACAGAAACATGTCTGACTTTTACATGTCTGCAGGTCAACTTATAGTGGATGACATTAGCAGGCCATGTGGGATACAAGAGGTTGGAGGGTTACATGAAATAAATGTGTAGGCTTCCATAAGTATAAAAACTCTAGCAAGCCATGCCACTGGGGAAGTAACTGTAAGACAGTATATATATATATATATATATATATATATATATATATATATATATATATATATACTTTGTTGAGTAGACACACACACACACACACACACACACACACACACACACACACACACACACACACACACGCAGTTGGCCACAGTAAGAACAGAACTCCTACCTAAGTATACAGACTATATAAATCAGTAGTTTACGCAAGCTCCGCAGCACAAGTCTCACTTTTACATAGCTGTAGGTAAACCTATGGTAGATGACATCAGCAGGCCATGTGGGCAACAACTGGTTGTGAGACCTGCATAGGCACATAAATTCATAGGTTCATATGAGGCCAGTATCCTAACTATAGAGTGTGTCCTAGGTGTGTAGAAGCCTGGCTATGTAAAAACACAAGTACCATTAGTGAGCATAGCTGGATGTTTGAGTTTAGCAGAGCAAGTTTGTCAGCACTACCGAATGGCCCTGTCCATGAGAGAGCACACAACATTATATATTACACTTTGTAGTGTTGTTAGTATATGTGTGTGTGTAAAACAAACTGATCTCCCAGGGTTGTATTGCTTGGGGATCGGACAACACATGTATGTATTGTGAATATATGATGTTTACTGAGAATGTGTCCTGAAAATCTGATCATATGTAAGAAGAGTAACTGAATTTGGACTGTCATCCCAGAGAGAGAGAGAGAGAGGTGACAACAGCATAATCATGTTGTATAGCTAATTGGACTGAATCAAGTTTGTCAAGTAGACATGTTTGTGACATGGAGAACTATGTATGGGATGATTTTTTTGGGGGGGACAAGTGCCCTTTTTTGAGAGAGAGAGGAATGTTGGGGAAGGGACATATGTATGTCTGAAGAAGGTAAGCTGGCAAGATGAGGAAGTAATTGACAGACAGGACATGCAAGACAAGACAAAGGGATGGTGAAGAACACAAGAGGTGGGTAACACCATGGTTGGGGTAAAGGTGTGGACCTCATAAACCCATGGATGTCTAGCTGTGTGACAGCGAGAATCGAGTCCTCACCCACTGGACTATCATCACTGTCACCTCACTGCACCGATGGTTGCAGTGTCTGATGTCTGTGTCTTCTTGTGTTTTTCAGTATAATGATGGAGAGCAGTGTCTCCATCCAGCATAGGCGTGTGCCCACAGTGCAGCACACAATCCTATACACCAGAACCTAACAATTCCTCTCAGGTAATACATTCACTGCCTCTGCCACTGTTCCTGGTTGGAACCACAGGCCTGTCTTCTGGGGCAGAAGCACCCGAGCAGTACAAGGGGTGTTATGAGTGTGTGGCTCAGATGTGCTGGGCCTTGGTGCTATAGCCAATAGAGTGGGGGCAGGTGGATCCTGTGGGACAGGCTTACCCCACTGTGCTGTGGGGGAAAGAAAAAAATAAAAACAACCCAAAAACAAAAGGAAAAATAAGGGTGGGGTGAGATATTGCACAAGTTGTCTTACTTGCTTGTTTAGCTGAGGAGGGTGGTCTTCTAGTTCTTGATTCTCACTTTTGTATTAGCAGACAGCAGATTCTTTTACTTACTGTATAACCTAGTAATGATAGATGTGTATCTGTCCAGAACAAGATAACAGCATCCCACAGGCTGATGTAAAAGGCTCACTGTAAAGTCCAGCAAAGGCTCACACATACACAGACAGACACACACACACACACACACACACACCAACCTTCCTCCCATTTGGCTGCAGTGAAAATAAACTCCCTACCTTTCTAAGCACACAGACTACAGAACACAGTACTTAATACAAGTTCTATGGCTTAAGTCTGACTTGGAGTGTGTCAGACAATACTTTATAAATGATAATATCGGCAGGGTCTCCTGAAGACAAGATAACAGTGTCACACAGGTTGCTGTAAAAGGCTCACTATAAAGTCCAACAACAGCTCACACACACACACATACACACACACACACACACACACACACACACACACACACACCAACCCCCCCACTGACAGTACTTATCACATGTGCCATAGTACAAGTCTGATGTTGACAGGACTGCAGATGAACTTACAGTAGATGACACTGACATGCCATGTGGGAGACAAGAGGTTGGGAGATATGCATAGGTACATTTCTTCATAGCATCATCTGGGGCTAGTAGCCTAATAGCAGTAGGCTGTTTGGAAGCCTATCTGTGTAACACTGCAAGTACCCTTATTGAGCATACTTGGCTGTTTGATTTTTACAGAGCAAGACCGTGAGCACCACCTGGTTGTCCTGTCCATGAGTGAACACACAACTTTATATATAACACTTTGTATTGTGGTTGATATACGTGTGGAAAAAGTAATGAGACCCACAGGGTTGTAGTGCTTGTTTGGGGTGGTTTGGGAGGGGGACAAATGGATGTATTGTAAATATATGACATATAGTTATATTGTGCCCTTAGCCTGCAATGTTTCTACATGTAGTTTTATTTCATATAAATAACTAGACAATAAACACTAATAATGAAATATTATATATACAGTTCTATAGTGCAACAAGGATTGGATTATCACGATGGTTATCGAAGTGTACATGCATGCGAGATAGGCCTGTTTGCGTACAGTGAAGCAGTACACAAACATGAGCCGCATTGCTAATGCTTGCTACTATACCCAAGTCCCATCTGTTCTCCAGGCCAGCTTTTCACAATGGCTAATAGCATTAATTGAATGCATCGTTTTCTATTTTGGGGTGTCTGCTTTCTAGGTAATCTGTTTTTTCCCTGTTTCCACAATGTTGCACATCGAGCAAACAAGATAAGCTTAACCAAATTGTTTTTCAGGATGTGGCACATCACACAAAAGTACACATCACATATGTCAGGATTTGAACCCTCACACCAAAACAGCTTCAGAAAAAAGGGGGATGCCTTAGTCCTTTTTACTACATGAACAGCTTTGCATAATTGAAATGAAGTCATTCTTCACAGAACCAACTGCATCACAATGTACACTGCTATCAAACCATCAGCTGTGATTTGTACATTTAATTCTCTTTACTATATTTGGACATAGAGAAGTTAATGATCAAACAACCTGTCATAATTATGCTTACAAATATACATCTCTGTCTAACCTTTCTGTATTTCTTAATCATTTATCAGTTATCTAACACATGCAGTGTTTAAGCCATTCTGTGTCATTGGCCTTAACATGTAAGAGGATATTAACTGAGAATAATATATGCAGTTGCCAACAAATGAAGTTCAGGATGGATGGCACAAACACGCATATACTGTTCTTTTTGGGGTAGCATAGCTGACTTACTGTTATGGCAGGAACAAGGGTACGCTTCTCTTTTGGGGTAGAACAAAGCCCAGTTACTGTTATAACACAAACAAATCTGAAGTTTGAAACTGCAATGTGTATAATCACTTTCTAACTTCTGTCTTTAATGATTTACCAGTACAAAGGTATGGCACTAAATTGAGGCCATGCAAGGAACATCAGTGTTCTTCAGAGGTATGACTGTGTGAATCGTTCATGCCTGAGACCTACTAATTACTAATGGACAAATATAAGTAAAATAAGTGTTTGGTGTCACATGTTAAGGTACTTTACAAATACACAACTATTTACTTGCTTAGTTTACCAAGTTAGGAAATACAAGGATATGGCATAATATTATTAAAGAATACACTCTAGGTTCAGGACGTACCTTGCAAATGCAGCAGTTGACACTCCTTTAGTTCAGGGCTGACTCTGAATGATGCAAGCAGTACACAACCAATACATGGGGAAGTAAAGTTTTTGTGATTTGCCTGGCATCAATTTTACTATATGTATGTGAGTAGGAGAAAAGTATTAGGTACCTAGGTGGTCAGTGAATGTACTATGCATTGTCTCCTAGCCAAAGCAAGGGCATACTGAGCATACCTACATCTACCTATAGGGACAGCAGCTGGGGGTTACTCATTTGAGTTCTCCTCTGACTGTGGCTGTGTTGACCTAGGCATTGGTGGGGTGGGGTGGGGGGTGGCCCTTCTTCTTGCTGATCCTGCTGCAGCTGTTTCCACAGGATCAGATTGTGGAGCATAGCACATACTGTAAATACCTGCATGGCATAACTGTTCCATATTGCTGGATCTCTCTCTCTTCAGAACTATGGGGGAAAGCATTTGCTCACTGGCATGTATGAGCATAGCATCCAGAAATTGGTGGAGGATCTTGGTGGCTGATACCTGTGGCACACCCATTATGTCCCCAGTTGGCCTTTGAAAGGTACCAGTAGCTAATATTCTAAGGGCTATACATACCTTAGTATTCACTGGGATGGGTTCCATTCAGTTGGCTCTGGCTCTGAGTTGAGTGTGGAAGAGCTCACAGACTTCTTGTAATGTATTCCTCTCTAACCTGTAGCACTGTACAATCTCTAGCACATGTAGCACCTGGAAAGTTACCATGGGTCTGAACACTGTTCTTCTCAGCCTATGCCTATTGTCAGCAGCCAGAGCAGCATTGGCTTCAGCCTCTAGCACATTTATTTTATTTATTTATTGTCATTTGTTAACCTGGTTGGTCCAACTGAGCCAATGGCCCATTTTCAGTGGATATCCAAGGAGAAAACCTCCAATTACAGTCATTCCAAAAAGAAATTACATGCCAAATTACTTTATACAACACAAGATATTAACACAATTACATTGTTTTGTACAGGTTTTTGTATAAATGAATTTGTGTACAGTATCTATATAATGGTGTGGAAGATAGGAGAAAAAGCACATAGAGGAAGTTGGAAGAAGTTTTCCAAGTAAGAGGGGTAAGAGAAGAAGGAGGTAGGCTGGGCGATTTCAACTACCCCACCATTAACTGGGAAAACTACTTGTGTACCAACTCCTTCACACAATGCTTTCTGGAATTCATAAACTCCAATGCCTTGGATCAACTCATCCACACCCCCACCAGGGGTAACAGTATCCTAGACCTAGTCATTACCAACATGAGTGACCGGTGTTTCACACCTGAAGTCAACTCCTCGTTGGTCCGATCCAACCATAAGCTAATCACCCTTGATATCCACATCCCACCCCCACCCCCCATTAAGGAAACCACGGTAAAAAATTCTCCAAAGCCAACTTCATGCTTCTTAAGACAGAAGTGGTGAACTTCATGACACCCATGCAGATGGACAATAGAGTTACTACTGCTGAATCCTACACAAATGCACTCTATAAGCACTTACAGAAGTGCATGGATCGTGCTATCCCAAACAGAACCAAGACACTATCCTCCAAAAAAAGGAAGCCAATCTGGTAGTCCCCTGCCATAAACAAACTGTACAACAGAAGGAAGAAATTGTTGCAAAAGAGAGTAAAATCCCATGAGTGGAGGAGCTCCCTGGTCAGCCTCAGTAAGAAGCTGAGATTCCTTATAAAAGATCTTCCAAAGCTAGCTGTGAAAACAAAATCACCACTGATTCTAAGGACAACCACAAAGCATTCTATAGCTATGTCAAGAATCTCAATGGCAACATCCAGACCTGCTTTGAGTTACAGCACAACAGCACAAAAATTACAGAACCAACTGATATTGCCTACATCCTGGCAGATAGATTCAGTGCTAACTTTACCCCCCTACCCCCTAAAGGGCCCATATCTATACAGGAAGAATGCAGAGTCCTTGTAATCACAACTATGCAGGTAAAAGCTGCACTCTCTAAAGCCAAAAACACAGCATCCATGGGACCGGACAAAATACCAGGCTGCATTTTACACGAACTTCAGAATGAACTGGTTCCCCACCGAAGCACCATGTTCAGTCATAGCCTCACATCAGACTTTGTGCCCACTGAATGGCATACAGCAACAGTTATCTCACTCCACAAAGGGGGAGCCACCACTGATCCCGGGAACTATCCCCCTATTAGCCTGACGAGCCTGGTCTGCAAGGCCATGGAACGTATCATCATGGAACTTATAAACAAAGACATTGGTAACCTCCAAACTCTGGATCCCACCCAGTTCGGATTTGTGAAAGGCAGATCATGCCTCCTGAACCTGATCAACTTCTTTTAGGCAGTCACCAAAGCCATAGATGAGGGTAAGGTGGTTCACACAGCTTATCTTGACCTCGCCAAGGCTTTCAACACCATCCCCCATTCTGGAATTATAGCTAAACTCACTAAACTAGGTATAAATCCCTACATCACAAGCTGGGTTGCCAACTGGCTTACTGGCAGAATCCACACTGTAAAAGTTGCACACTCCAAATCTAACCTCAAACCAGTGACAAGTGGAGTAGCACAGGGTTCAGTCCTGGGACCTCTCCTATTTGGTATATACTTCTCTGAAGTACAGGCTAACACAGAAGGCCTCAGGCTAATGAAATTCACAGATGACTGCAAACTAGGAGCCATAGTAGAGTCCCCAAATTATGTGGAAATCCTACAGAAGGGCCTCGCTGAGACAGATGCCTGGTGTCAGAGCCATGGCCTCAAGCTCAATGCCAAAAATTGCATTGTCATCCCCTTTGGTAAAAACTCTGCACCCATGAATTACTACATAGACAGCAGTCTACTTAACACCAAATGTGCGATAAGAGACCTTGGGACCCAGGTGGACAGCAGTCTGTCTTTTGATAGTCACATCACCACAGTAGTCAGGAAGTCCTTCTACGTGGCACACCTCATCATAAAAAGGTTCTCATCCAGGAAAAAAAAGAAGTCATTGTTCCCCTCTACTCAACACTCATTAGACCCATTATAGAGTACAACACCCATTTTGGAATGTACCTCACAAGACATCTGCAGCAGCTGAAAAGCCACAGAAGTACATCATAAAGAGGATTACTGGAATCAAACAAATGCCCTACACTGACCATCTCAAAAAACTCCAGCTTTACTCCGTAGCATATCGCCTACTCCGAGGTGATCTCTGCCTAACATATAAAGCTATGTCAAACCCAGAGCTGTTGGACATGCTACACCTAAAGAAATCCCAATCCCTCCGAGCTACACGGTCTAGGGACCTAAACCTTGTCACCACAATAAACAAGACATGCTGGAGGGATAGATTCCTGTCCCAGAGACTTCCCATACTCTGGAACAGGCTACCCATCTGTGTCAAGCAAAGTTCTTCATTAGCACTCTTCAAGAAAAATCTTGATGAGTGGATGGGAAATAGGAAATACACCACGGGGATCATGTCTGTGTCTCTGCTTGACAGTGGCACAGGAAAATAACTTTCTTGGGTGGTGTAAGCCAGGGAACCTTGTTGGCTAGGCTTACATAGGCCCTTGGGCCGATAGCCTAGTACCTACCTATGGTGGGTATAAGGAAGCAGGTAGGTGCTAGACAGAGACAGGACCAGGTGTTCTGAAGGTAGTGTTTGAGTGCTAGTTTGAATTGAGACTTATGGGGGATACTTCTTATGTTGTAAGGAAGGGAGTTCCAGGAGTGAGCAACTTAGTATTTATATGACGACTTACCAATGTTTTTAGATGGTTTGTGTATGTCCAGCAGATGTCTGTCTGATGAATGGAGTTAACGTTGGGGTTTATATTGTGATACAATATTACAGATAGAGGGGTATGATGTGGGGTTATAAAGAATTGCGTGCATTATAAGCAGTTGTGGAAGGAGAAGTTATTTTGGGGATTCAGGCCATAGCAAGGATGTAAGGGCAAGGCAGTGATGGGATTTATAGGAGAGGTTAGCAGCAAATGTAGCTATTTTATTGTAGGCTTGTTCTAGTTTGCTGAGAAGAGAAGACTGAAGGTTAGTGAGGACTGGGGATGCATACAGAAGACTGGGTAAGAGGAGCGATAAGGCTATGGTGAGTTTAGAGGAGTCAGAAAAAAAATTATGATTTTGGTATAATAGGCCAAGTTTTTGGTGTTTTTTTATGCATAGATTGATTTGTATGTCAAATTTTAGTTTATCATCAATGGTAACACCAAGTAATTTGGTGAGTGGTTCGGGTCTGATGACGGTATTGTTGAAGGAGGAAATGAAGAAAGAGGATTTATGTTGTGCAAGGTTTTTAAGGAGGAATAGCAAAAGTTTAGTTTTTCTGGGGTTTAATATCAACTGAAATATCAGTTGATTGTCAGTGAGCTAGGACTCGATGGAAGTGAAAGTGTCTTGGGTACGAAAAAGGAGTTCAGGGATGATGGCTGTGGGTGGAGATATCAGCATATTGTAAAAGGGTTGAGAGTTTAGTAGCAGAGTGTAAGTTGTTAGTAAAGAAATTGAACAAGAAAAGACTCAGGATAGAGCCTTGGGGAACACCAGTGTTAATGGGCAGAAAAGGAGAGGTGATGGTTTGCCAGAGTAAAGACTGAAGTCTGTTAGATAAATAACTAGAGAACCAGGATATAGAGGGAGGAGAGAGAGAGATGAAGGTCTGAAAGTTTAGTTAACAGTTTAGAGTGGGAGACTGTCTCAAAGACTTTGGAGAGATCGAGGAATAAACAGGAGAGGAGTAGGTTGTTATCACGGGTGTCTGCCACTATTTGGGTGAATGAGAGAAGTGCAGTAGATGTGCTGTGGTGTGGTCTAAAACTTTGTTGGATGGGAGTTAGGAGATTATTTTCAAGCCAGTGTTTGACTAGCTGGAGTGAATGCATTTTTTCAAGTATCTTGGAAAGTGGGGATAGTATAGCTATGGGACAATAGTTTAAGGAATCAGTGGAGTTACCTCCCTTGTGGAGTGGGATTGTGTAAAAGGATTGCCATATGTTGGGGACAAGAGCCTCAGTGATAGAGCGATTAATAAGGATAGAAACAGGGTAGGCAACACATCTGGCTGCAATTTTACGGAAGCGGTGAGGTAGATAGTCAACAGCGGGTGAGCAGGGGTTGAGTTTGTTCAACTGGGATTTAATAAAGGAAATGGGAATGGGTTGTAAGGAGAAAGTATTAGAGAAAGAAGGACTGTGAGGTCAGGGCATAGAAGAGGGAGTGGGACTGGGATGAGTTAGTCTGAATTGTGTCTATGAAATAATTGTTTAATGGGGTAGCAGTTTCTGTGGTGGTATTGAGAGGGAAGGGGTTGGGGGTAGGAGGGATACCAGGGTGGAAAATCTTATTAACAGTGGACCAAAATTTCTTGGGGTTTGCATGTGGGATGGAGTGTTTGGAAGCAAAGAATGATTTTTTTATCTTTGATGATAAGTTTTTTTACATGTGTTCCTGAGTTCTTTGTAAGACTGGAGTAGCGTTGGAGTTTTATTTTTTACCCAGGTTTTCCAAGCAATATCCCTCTGCTGCATAATAGAGCATGTTTGCTTAGTGAGCCAGGGAGCATGGTTAGATTTCACCCTGACTTTTCTGGATGGGGCCATGTTGTTCAGTATATCTAGGAATACCTTGTTGAATGCAGTAACAGCATCATTTAGGGGGGCATTATATAGGAAGGTCCAGTTTATTTTGGCCAGTATGGTGTTAAATCTGTCTGGGTCAAATTGAGTCAGGTTACAATGTTCTCTGTAGAGATGTTCTTTAGGTGTCTGTTGAGAGTATCTATGGATATAGATAGGGGAATGGTCACTCAGGGAATTGGGAAGTATGCCAGAGTTGTTATAGACACAAGGATCAGAAATAAGGATCCAGTCTAAGATGGAGCCAGAGGTGGAGTTATAAGGATCCAGTCTAAGATGGAGCCAGAGGTGGAGTTATTGTTAGTTCTGGTGTGGGAAGATATGAGTTGTTGGAAGCCATATCAATTGATGGCATGAGTAGAGGAAGAGGAGGAGAGTGAAGACCAATCAGTATTAATGTCACCAAGTATAATGGTTTCATACAGATGAAGAATAGCTGCAGCAGCCCGTAGCATTGTGTCAGTTAAAATTTCCTTTTCTCTACTTCAATGGTATTGAAGGACCAGGATGGAGGCTACATAGATACTTTATACATTGTTGAATAGCTTCACCATGTAGGATTGTTTGATTAACATGCAATTCACCTGCTTATACTATAAGCAGCATCTATTAAACAAACTAGTTGCTTGCTCATTAATGTGATATGCACACCTCCACACACATCTGCACACATTTGCATAAATAAGGTAAGCACAGGCAGAATTGATATTTCCTCTATTCTCTTGATATCATGCAAACATGGACCATAAAAAGTGACAGGAAGTTTGCACACCCTGTAGTCAAACCTATGATCATCCATATTCCAGCCCTAACACATACATGTGCTGCCACAGGCGTAGTTACATAATATCTCAGAGAAACCTGCTATTCATTCCTCTGTTTCTTGTGGCTGTACTAAGCACCATATTACACAAACAATGGCAAAGTAAAAAAAATAAATAAATCAGACAGAGACCACAAATTTTAATAACCATATAATGAGGATAACATGTAACTTGAGATTGTGCACTGCTTACAAGCACTTTCACTCTTCACAGTCCTACATGTTCACCTCTAATTGTAACCTGACACCCCCCTGATTTCAGCATTCACTATTGCCATGCATTCAACATGAACACTGTGGAAGTGCCTACACAAAGTGAACATCCGTACATAGTTGCTCTTTTTTGAGATTCAACAGTTCTAACGAGTTTTGACCTCATTTGCTTCTTCACCATATTGACAGCCTGGAATCTACATGGTTAGTAACCGTGTAGGCAGGAAAACTGCACAGGAGCCCAATGTTGTAACAGGGGAATACATGTTTTAATAAAATGGGACTGTAAAATCATTTATGACAAGTTTTCTAGTACTTCAGCAATAGCTTTTGTGGAGAATAATACAATTAGTTGCATCATCTCTTAAGTAACAAATGAAAACAACCTGTATTAAGTGAAAAAACTTAATAAATTATAGCAGGTATTGCCAATTCAATTTTGTATTCATACCTTTAGCAGTATTATATTAAAAACCCTTTGTTGTATAAAACTAAACACTTGCAAAATAATAATAGTAAATGAATATGACTTCAAAAAACTAAATCTTTTTTGACAAAATTTGTTGTACTTCAGCAATAGCCTTTGTGGACAATAATACATTTAGTTATATAATTTCTTAAGTAACAGCTAAAAACAACCTATACTATTTTTAATAAAAAAATACTAAATTATAGCAAATATTTCCAATTAAATTCTATATCGATACCTTTAGCAATATTACATTAAAAACTCTTCTGTTGTATAAAACTAACACTTGCAAAAAATAATAACAACAAATGACTATGACTTAAAAAAAGAAATCCTTTTTTGACAAGACTTCTATTACTTTAGCAATAGCCTTTGTGGAGGGTAATACAATTAGTTACATAATTTCTTATTTAACAGCTAAACACAATCTATATTAAGTAAAAAAAACTAAAATAATAAATTATACCAAATATTTCCAATTACATTTTTATCCATACTTTTAGCAGTATTATATTAAAAAGCTCTCTGTTGTATAAAACTAACAACATTTGTAAAATAATAACAACAAAAACAAAATCCTTTTTTGACAAGGTTTCTAGTACTTTAGCAATAACTTTGTGAGGAATAATACAATTAGTTATATCACCTCTTAAGTAACAGATAAAACAACCCATAATATGTAAAAAAAAACAGTAAAACAATACAGTATAGCAAACATTTCAGATTAAATTCTGTATTCATACTTTTAGCAGTATTACTTAAAAAAATGTATGTACTGGCTTTATAAATGCCTACACTAAGCTTGCATGATCTGTAGTCAAGAACATCCCAACCACATTTTGTGTGCTGTCTATTCACTTAGAAAGATTATACTAAGTGTAGATGTAGTCTACACATTGTGGTAACCTTTATGAATCCCCCTCAGTATTTAATATTTCAAGAAAATCAGTAGGAAAACTAAAATTAGGAGGAAAAATGTGGGAGTTAACCTTTCTGTTATATATTCGCTCAGAATAGTGTACACTTTGGGCCAGATTCATGAAACCTCCGTGTAAGACTTAATATGTCTTACTCGGAGGCTGCAGTTGAACGGTATGATGTCAGCATGCCATGCATATTCATGAGGGCATGCTGAATCATACCCTAGGCTAACTCGGTCCGTGTAGGAAAGTAGGGGCGTGTCTGAATGCCGAGTACTGCAAAGGGACATGCCCCCAGAAGAGTCAGAGGCCTGAAAGTAAACACCATCGAGCGAGTCCTTAGAAATGTCAAGGAACACACCACCACGCATCCCCAGAGACAAAACCCTACTGAAAAATGTGTAAAACGTAAAAATAGCAGTTTCATTTTTTTTTTTTATAATTTCAAAAATGTTTGCCCGCATTTGCGCTCGTTTGCGCGGGTATGCCCTTCGCTCAGCCACAGTTAGCAGATATGACATTGAAAAGCATATAAGATCTACATATGCAAATTAAGCAAAGTAGCAATAGCGTAGCGATACAGACATTGGCCAAAGAGGAGGTAGTCACGGTTCGAGCCCCCACAACATCATGTACCATTTTTATTGAAATAAGTATGAAACAATCCCCTGACAAATATATATATATATATATATATATATATAAATATATAACTATAATTTAAGTAAAATGTAATGAAATGGGCCATATATTTGTGAAGAAATCCAACAGAATAATTTATAAAAAAGGATTATAATTGCCCATAGCTGAGCAACACTTTAACAAGCTGCATTTGAGTGTCCGTAGGTGAGTAGCGCTTTAACAAGCTGCATTTGAGTGCCCGTAGGTGAGCATCACTTTAATAAGCTGCATATGAGTGCCCGGAGGTGAGCTGCACTTTAACAAGCTTAATATGAGTGCCCGTAGCTCAGCAGCCCTTCACCCAGCGTAATATGAGTGCTCGTAGCTAAATAATGCGTTACCCAGCGTAAGCCGTTTGCGCGGAGCTGTGCAGTGCACCAACCAGCTTACCGGCGGGCAACATTGGGCAAGCTGTATCAAAGCCGCTTTTACAGAGACACACCTCCTAACCTGTCTAGACAGTAGTAAAAAAAAAAAAAAAAAAAAAGCAATGCCAAGGGTCGAACCCGGGATACTGTGCACCATAGTCAATGTACTGAACCACTAAGCCATGACAGTTGTACTGAGAAATACAGTATTAGCATATATATAAGGAATGAATGAAAATAGAACCATGACAAAGCAGGTATACTTTAAGCTGATAAATATCCAAAATGGCCAATCAGAGATAAGTGTGGGAAAACCGGCATATATAAGCCCCAAAGGCAGGAATACACACCATAACTGATTGTGGTACCCATTTGCAGTCAGGATGGCAGGTGCAGGAGAGGAAAATCACTTTAGAGCAAAAAGGTGGTGTGTTGAGGAGTCAAAATATATGGTTTGGCTCCTAGTCCATGATAATGAAGCACAACTCATGCAGGGCCAGGTTTAATGGGGTGCGTATAAGGCAGAGGTGTGGAACCGGTTGGCACATGATCTCACCACTGCCACAGGCATTCCAAAGATTGGTGAACAGGTCCATCACCACCATGCGGATCTGAAGCGACGTAAGGAAGACCAACTGAACCGCTGGATCCAGGAGGCCCGCCAAATGCCCAATGCCCCACTACTGAGTAAGTATCCATGTAATTATGTATGTAAGAAATGCTATCCTAGCCTATAGTATGGAGAGGTATGTTCCAATATTCCTTCATTTATATTACAGCTGCAGGTGTCCGTTCCGTGAATCGGCGAGCCTATGCTGATAGGCTGCTGAGGTTGGGCCACCAGGCAGGTTAGTAATTATTTAGCTTGTATTGTTATAGAATATAAGTGAGACAGATTGTAAAAGAGTTCATTGTTGTAACCCAGTAAAAAAGGTGAAATAAGCCTAGAATAAAGATTCTGCTAGTATTGTAAGATTAGATAAGTGATGCAGCCTGGAAAAGAGTGTATTGCAATCCAGTAATAAAGATTAAACGAGTCTCAAATAGAGTTTCCACCTGTATTGTAATATCAGATAACTGCTTCAGCCTGAAAATGAGTGGTAATCAATCAACAAAGGATAGACAAGTGTCGAATACATCCTTGTAAATACTGCCATATGAAATAAGTGAGTCAGCTGGAAAGGATTGTTGTAACCCAGTAATAAATGTTAATAAAGCCTAGAATTAAGTACCATTCTGAAATGTAAATATAAAATAAGTGAGAGAGTGTGAGAAAGACAGTTTGAAGCTACCAAGAAAGCTGTAATAAGTCTGGAATAAAGGTATACTGCAGTCACTACATAATATTATGTTGCTGTACCCTTGCATTATGGAGATAGTATGGTTGTATGAAATGCTGAACATCCACAGTTGTCTAGACCCATATAAATCAAATGTAGCAGGATGCTGTACCTGAACACAGCCAGATATGAACATATATGAATAAAAATGGAATGTATATTAATGTAGCAGTAACATCCCCATCACTAACATTCCTAAGGTTACATACAGGAAACTGTACGTAGAGGATATATATCTGCATCTACTAGGAATGTACAGTATATGTATAGGTAGTGTAAGTTGTTAATGTAATATTTCTCCACCCTACCCTATTTTTACAAATTATGCCATTCCACACCAAACTGGGTATGTGTATTCAAAATTAATTCCCATGGACATTTGTCCTGTTGGTTCATACGTATCTGCATGTACGTTGACACATGTGCCCTGTTCACATATCCAAACCTGATGGCCTGTTGCCACCAATCAACCCTGCATGCTGTTGGAATGTGCACTGTTGTTCTAAATATACATGTGTTATGCTTGCTGCTCAATGTTCGGAATTCATGGGTGTTTGGTTAATGGGAATACTGATGCATGCTGTTAAAACTAATTTTGAATGGTGTGGTTTGTTACTAATCCCAAAATGCCATAAAATACTGCTAAACATAGGACAACAGGGAAGGCGGGTTCCAGCGGACCCACCTCTCCGACCTCAGCTGGTGAGTGCACCTGGCACCAGTGCCCAGGCCGGGACCTCCTCCTCCGGTGGCCCTGTGCCACCTTCAGGTGGAAGCACTGCAGGGGATGGGGCTCATTCCCCCCTCTGCAGGCGTGGCCGGAGGAGAGCCCCCACTCACCCTCCATAGAGTCCGGTCTGTGGTGTGTAGTGAGATCAGGCGTTCTGTGACTGATCCCCTATGCCAGCTCGAGGCGAGAGTGGCACAACTCACGGGTGTGCCTGCCCATCCTATCCAGCCCCCAGCACAGCCCCGGCCCGGGCTGTGAAGGCACAGTGGTAACTGCCCATGGGTGGGGATCTCAGTTCCACTGTTGCCATCTGTGGGCTCATGGACTTGCGATATCCAAACATCCATCCCCGTCAATTGTGTTTACCCCCCACATGTGTCATACTCTGCCCCTTTACGCGTCTTGTTTGTCTTGTCTGTTAACCTCCCCAACCTACCTCCCCAAATATACCTGCTTCCTGTACCTCATATTCCACTCTCACCTGAAAAAAAAATAAAAAAAGGGCACTCTGTTCCCACAAAAAAATTACTCCCCATACATAGCTGCCCAATTCGCATACATGTCCATTGGACATGTAAACTGATAATTCTAATTGGCAGTACAACATATTTTGTTGTGCTCACCCCTCTCTCAGTGGTGGAAGGTTTCAAATTTCACACCAAATTTCAAACATATGCACAGCTGTTGCTGATAAAGAAATGGGCAGCTATAGACCTTCCCTACATCCTTCCTGCACATCCCGAGCTTGTTTTCCTACTGTCCTACCCTCTTCGTGCCCCCTTTTTCACCACTTTCCTATTTCCCCATTTTCTTTTCTTTAAAAGAAAATAGCGAGGGTGTTAGTGAGAGTAAGCACTTTTAAGCAGTAGTCAGCGGGTGTGCACTGGTGTGCGCTTAGCTAAGTGTAGATAAGCGTAGCTAAGTGTCGCGCAAACAAACTTACAACTGCTTAAAAGTGCCTTAGTCACTATGTATGACAAGGTCTGTAGTCTGCTCATCAGCAAAATAAAATACCCCTGTCAGTCTCGAACCCCAGACCTTGGAAACACTAGTCTGCATGAATTACCACTGAGTCACAGCAGATATACAAGAACTTGGTGCTGAAAGATATATATCATGAAATACAAGGAGTGAATGTAAAGGGAAAATAGGAAGGCCATTACACAAAGCTTGTTCTGTGTATCTTTACTGGCAATTATTGTGGAATTGCATTACATTAGTGTGAGAAAAGAAACAGCCATGCTAGTAGGTAATAATGTTACAGTAGCACCTTACAAACCCCACACAGTATCAGAGCAGGATAAACACCGCCACATTTGAATAGGTAAGAGGCCAGACCTCCCAACTGTGACTGATTTACAGGGAAGTCCCTGATTTGCAAACAACTGTTACCTGTGCCCCACTGACTCCCTGTGAAATGTACTAACAGTAGGCAGAAAGGTGGGGAATCCCACATAATGGTAACTGTTAATAAGTTAAAGTAGACACTACTTGCATGTCAGAAATGGTGTAGTAATACATTTGCTCAAAATACCCCACAGTCACAACTGCAGAATATCTGAAATATATCACGGGTGTATCCCACTGATATGTATCTTTCCCTGAGGCTGGTCAAATATATACCTGAGAGTATCTGAGGCCTGCAAGTGTCAGAAACACACAGGCATATCAGCCTGTCTGCTGTTACATACTCTGCGAATAGCTGTAGAATTACTTCCACAAGCATGCCCTTATATAGGAGTACAACACAGAAATCTCAAAGGATGTAGCCATCTAACATACTAATGAGAGTATAGCAGTTCACAAGCACTGCATGTGCTTGATATTCATAATTGTTAGTACAATATACTTAGTTGTCCTCACCCCTCTCTCAGGGATGGAAGGTTTCAAATGTCACAGCAAATGTCGAACATATGTACAGCTATTGCAGTTAAAGAAATGTGCAGCTATGGACCTTCCCTACACCCACTACACCCAGCCTGCACATCCCTAGCTAGTGTCCCCACTGACTTCCTGCTTCCTGCTTACAACTGTTTAAAAGTGCCTTATTCACTCTGTATGACAAGGCTATAGTACTGCTCAGCAGCAAAATAAAATACCCCATGTAAGTGTCAAACCCCAGACTTTGGGCTCATCAGACTGCGTGAAGTACCACCAAGCCAGAGCAAACATATAAGACCTTAGTGCTGAAAGAAATATATCATGCATTACAAGGAGTGAATGTAAATGGAAAATACAAAAGCCATAGCAACACATTGCAAGAACTACTGTTGTATGCCAGTTAATCCTCAAATCCCACAGGTAAGTACATACTCCCATGTAAACAGTGTTAGCATTAGCAGGTGTGAGTTAACATACACACTGAGAAGAGTGAACTGGAAGAAGCAACAGTCAGGTTTCAGTACAACATGCATTTCAGTGGCTACAACACAGCATTAGATATAAGAGATATACCAACCTTCTGACTCACACAACAGTGATCACAGCAAACCAGCATGGTCCCCACCTTGCAAAACTGAAAGGCCTACGCCTACCTAACCTATCATTTTATAGCAATGTCCTGAAATCAAAGTGAGAACTGCAATTACCACACAGCAGGCTGCATGCAATTACTAAATGCTGGCCACCAATTGGTGCAGAGGCCATCACATGCACATGTGCAGATACCTACAAAAGCAGCCTGTACTGCCTGTCCACACATACAATAATAGCATTGCAGCAACTGGAGGGAGGGAGATATATATATATATATATATATATATATAGAGAGAGAGAGAGAGAGACAGAGACCAAAAAAATAAATAAAAAGCCAGCAAGCAAGCAAGCCAGCCAGCAAGCCAGCAGAAAAAAGCTGTCAGAGACAAAGGTAAGGTAAACTACATAATCTAATAATATACATACTGTGAACCCTCCATATGTGTTAGCAGTCTGTATCTATATGTATATACAAATGTGCATAGGGCAAGGGACATACTGCAACTGTTAGTGAAGGCTGGACATACATATGTAGTTGAAGGTTGCTATGTGCACATATCAATGTAGGTTGTAGTGTGTGGCATTGAAAACAGCATGCAGTGCAGGTATATGTCATGTGGTGGTGAACTTCTGTGGGACTGAGCCAGTGAGGCCTGCTACAGCTATACGGCCTGAGGACAGCATAATGCATTATGCACAACACTGTGCAATATCATTACAGAATGGTATGTCTCACAACTGTTTCAGAAGTGATATTCCCACCATGAAATGTGGGCAGTCTATGTGCCTACATGTGCATGTATATGTACAGCAATGGATGTTTAGAAGTGTGTGTGTGTGTGTGTGTGTGTGTGTGTATGTATATATATATATATATATATATATATATATATATATATATATATATATATATATATATATATATATATATATGTATCCATATGTGTGTATATATATATATATATATATATATATGTATATATATATATATATGCATATATATATATGTACATAGATAGAGAGGTATGTACAGATAGATAGAAATATATAGATAGATAGAATATGTATATACATAATATAATATAATATAATATAATAGATACATACATATATACAGATAGATATGAATGTCTATAGATATGTATGTATATATATATATATATATATATATATATATATATATATATATATATATAGAGAGAGAGAGAGAGAAAGAGTTATATATAGTGGTGTGTGTGTATATATATATATATATATATATATATATATATATATAGATATGTATATATATTTACATATATATATATATTTATATGTAAATGTATATGTGTATATATATATATATATATATATATATATATATATATATATATATATATATATATATATATATATATATATATATATATATATATATATATATATATATATATATATATCTATATAAAGAGACAGTGAGAGAGGGGGACATGGGGGCAGCTGTACTGCAACACGTGCCTGGTGACCAAGGCATGGACTGAACACCAGTGTTGATACTGCAGTACCATACCCCATTCCAAAACATGTTACCCACTAACTACCACATAGGTGGTTGCCCGCCTACCACTGGAGGTGTCAGAAGGGAACATGGGACACAGGTGTACAATAGCCTCCCCTTTGATATCTACAGTGGCACACTAGTCTTGTAATCCCTGTACATGGTACTTGTCATCACAAAAGGTGTGTCAGCTAGGGAAATGTAAGTCAGTGTACCCCTCTACACCTCACAATGTCCTATGTAGTATGTACCTCCCATGAGAACTACAGCAAGTGGAAAGGCCACAGACATACCTAACAAAGACTGATAATGCCCTCAAACACATTCCCTATGCAGACTGACTCTCAAAACCACAGCTAGAGTGCCTTGCATACTTCCTACACAGAGGTTACCAATGCTGGACATACACAGTTATGTCACACCCATACCAGTTGGCCAACCACCATGGCAACACCTCACAATCCATCCAGCCTACATGACCTAGGGCCCTAATCCTTGTCACCGCACTAAACAGCACATGCTGGAGGTACAGGTTTCTATACACAAATATGCCATACCCTGGAGTAAACCACCCAGCATTAACAAGCAAAGCTCCTTATTAGTAGATGTCATACATACCCCTGATGAATGTTATGGAGATAGGTAATATGCCCTGTGAGTCACCTCTGTGTAACCGTTTCACAGGAACAAGTAAAATCACATTACATGTGTCCCAAAGGGCAGGGTAGCATATGGCTAGGCTGCCCTAGGCCCAAGGCCAATAGCATAGTACCTACCTATGACACAATGCACACACACATGTACTCGGTGCAATACCAGCTATGTGACGTTGAATGAGTGTGACACTGATTGTGTGCAAGGTCTGTAAAGGTGTGATAGCTTAGTGTGAGTTTGTGTCTGTCATGGTAGTTGGTGTCCTTGGTGTGAGGCCAGAGAAAGATGTGTCAGTTATCAGGATGCAAACATAGTAGATTGGCATATGTTGTGCCATACTTCCCTGTATATGACTGCGGTATCCCATTGTAGGCAGAAGCAATACATGTATGCTCAGTAAGTGGTACTGCTGTTGAATCCAGCTCACATATGAACTGTTGTACTACCTGATGTTGTAGGCCTAAACACTACAGTATGGTGTATGTTCACATTCCCTGGTAACACTGTCTGGTGTGTTTCCTGTAGTCTGCACAGATTACATACCTCATGCATAGGTATCTGTAAGTAGGGGCACACAGTACTTTAAGGTACACAGTTAATGCTCATCTGTGTTGTCATACATTTGTGTGTTGTATGTATGTGTAATGTGTGTGTAATGATGCCTGTACCATGGTCGCAATCACAGGGATGACATGCTTGACAAGCCACACTGCTTCGCAAGGGACGGCTTGCACCTGTCACCCCTGGGATTCCGGATATTGGCTAAGGCTCTTGCCACCCCATAGTGCCTTTTTTAGGCAAGGCTCAAATTCTAAACCTACCACCCTAGAAAACAAAAATGGGAAGAAACTGAGGGTAATGCTGCTCAATGCCAGAAGTCTAAATCTCAAAATGCACGCACTCGAGGCCCTTCTCAGTATGGAGAACATCGATGTCTGTGCTGTAACTGAAACCTGGTTCAAGGCTCCTGAGAGCACCCTGGCACTATTAGGTTTTACCTCATATCATGCGTTCGGCCCCAAAACCGGACCACACCACAAAGGAGGTGTATCCATATTCATAAAGGATACTCACACCTCCAGGTTGGTGGCAGCATAACCTTCGGAAACCATCCAGGTGCAACTAACCATAGGCAAAACTGCTCTACAAATTGTAGCATGCTACAGGCCACCCTCTCAAACTCAGGAACCCCACACAGCCTTCCTGAAGACACTGGAGGGTATAAATGTATCTCCAAACACCATCATATTGGGTGACTTCAACTACCGAATATAGACTGGGAACATTACTCAAGCCCTAACTTTCTAGCCCAACGGTTCCTGGAGTTCATAAATTCAAATGCCATGGAACAGCTAGTCACTGTTCCCGAGAGGAGAAAATATACTAGATCTCATTGTCACAAACATGGGGACAAAATGCTCCACACCGAAGTATATCCTCATTGGTGAGATCTGATCATAAACTAATCTCACTGAAATCCACATCCCGCCCCACCCCAAGCAAAAAGACCATAGTGAAGAACTTCTAAAGCAAACTTCACACTACTCAAGACTGGTGTGGTATCCTTCAAGGCCCCTGAGCCAGAGGAAACCACAACCCAAGCTGGAAGCCCTTACAAATGCCTTCTATGAACACCTCCAGGACTGCATGGATCAGGCAATCCCAAATAAAACCAAGACTCTTTCCACAAAGGGCAAGCGTCCAGTCTGGTGGACCCCAGCCATTAACAAACTTTACAATAAGAGGAGAAAGCTATTACATGATAGAACAAAATCCATAAAAGGAAGTCACCCCTGATCATTATTAGTAAAAAATACGAGCACTCATAAAATCAACTAAGGCCAATTTTGAGAGAAAATTGCCATGGATTCAAAGGACAATCATAAGGCCTTTTCAGCTATGTTAGGAACCTGGGTGGAAACTCCCAGATATGCTCAGAATTAGTCCAAAATGATACAAAAATCACTGAACCCACAGACATTGCCAACATAATGGCAGACAGGTTCAGTGCAAACTTCACCCCCCTCTCCCCTAAAGGAGAGACAACTATCCCAGCCGAGTGTAGCCTCCCGGACATCTCAAATGCGCAGGTGAAAGCTGCTCTCTAAAGCTAAAAACACAGCATCAGTGGGACCGGATGGTGTCCCCGGCTGTGTGCTACATGAGCTAAATGAGGAATTAAACCGCACATAAGGCAGCTGTTTAATCTCAGCCTTACCACAGGATATGTGCCCAAGGAGTGGCGTACGCAACTGTGGTCCCACTCCACAAAGGCGGTGCCTCACGGACCCTGGTAATTACGCCCCATAAGCTTAACAAGTCTAGTCTGCAAAGCTATGGAGAGGATCATAATGGAGCTCATAAACAAAGATATAGGGACTTGCAGACATTGGACCCGACCCAGTTTGGCTTTGTCAAGGGAAGATCATGCCTTTTGAACTTGGTTGACTTCTTGAAACAGTCACCAAGGCCATTGATGAGGAAAGGCAGTCCATACAGCCTACCTTGACCTTGCAAGGCTTTCACACAATACCCCACTGGGTATTGTAGAAAAACTACCAGCTTAAATGTAAACCCATATGTCACAAGATGGGTTGCAAACTGGCTTAAGGACAGAACCCACAGGGTTAGAGTTGCTGGCGCTGTGTCAGACTCCAAGCCGGTCACAAGTGGTGTCCCACAGGGCTCGGTCCTTGGCCCCTATTGTTTGGCATCTACTTCTCAGAAGTACAGGCCAACATGGGAGGACTTTGGCTGACAAAGTTTGCAGACTGCAAACTGGGCCATAGTGGAAAGTGCATCGACACGGATATCCTTCAGAAGGGACTCACGGAAACAGATAGCTGGTGCCAGAGCCATGGCCTGAAGTTAAACGCCAAAATGTATAGTCATACCCTTGGAAAAATAAGGTAACCCCAAGCTACCATATAGGTGGCAATCCACTAAGCACAGAAGAGGTTATCAGGGACCTGGGGACCCAGGTTGACAGTGGCCTTTCTTTGACACTCACATTGCTAAAGTGGTTAGAAAGACCTTCTACATTGCCCACCTGATCATGAAGGGATTCACATCCAGATCTAGTGAGGTCATTGTTTCCTGTACTCTTCACTTATCAGACCAATGATCGAGTACAATGCCCCATTCGGGATGTATCTCACCCGACATCTGCAGCAATTGGAGAGACCCCAAAAGTTCCTCGCCAAAAGGATAAAGGCACTCCAAAATCTGTCATATGCTGCCAGATTGAAGAAACTCCAGCTCTATTCAGTCGCATACCGTCTGCTCAGAGGAGACATGTGCCTGACATACAAGGCCATGTCCAACCCGGAATTAATGGACATGCTCCACCTCAAAAAATCCAAATCCACCAAAACCACTAGAGCAAGCGACTTAAACCTTAGCACGGATATAAATAGGACGTGCTGGAGGGATAGATTTATCACTCAGAGACTCCCTATGCTGTGGAATAAAATCCCGGTCCATGTGAGGCAGAGCACCTCGCTGACTCTGTTCAAGAGAAATCTAGACCTATGGATGGGAGATCGTAGGTTTACCCCAGGAATCATCTCTGTGTCACTGCTGGACAGAGGCACAACAAACTAATGGGCACAGTATTTTTTCATATAAGGGGTGGCGTAAGCCACAATAATTTGGGCTAGGCTTATAAATGCCTTAGGGCAGATAGCCTAGTATAAACCTATGAACCTATGAACCTATGAACATGTGTGTTACAGGGTATGTGTGTGTACCTGGCAGCATGTATACTCTGTGACAGCAGTATGCTGATTATAGTAACAACTGTACACATATGTCAGGTAGGGGTATGGCATCAAAGACTAGGGTGGATTACCATTGAAACTGTAAATGTGCATTGCATTCATTGCATGGGATGACAATATTCTTCATCCATTAGCTTGATACATACCCCCAGTGTGAGGTTGTGCATTGTATCCCACAGTGTGCCGATTGCTTGTGTATACCAGTTTGTTGTATGGAGTGTGGCAGGCACTGTCAGAGAGTTGTGGGCTGAGCACTGATATGTGGTATCGAACATGTCTATTCCCTGATAGACAGATGCTATATATGGCAGTTAAGTGATATCAGTACATTAGAATATTGTGTGCCACATGACTTGCTCACATATTTTTCTTTTCCTTCCAGGGTGATGGTGCATCAGTGAAACCCACCTTGTACAGCAGCAGAGGATCAGGAGATCCACCAGAGCCTGGTGCAGAATTACTGTATGCTGTTTTCCGGGACCAGCCAGAACCAGCATGAGAGGGCTGCACTGTGGCAAGATCTTGTCCGTCAGGTAAATGACATAGGCATGCATAACCAGACATATGAGCAGGTACGCCATCACTGCAGTGATTTAATTAGACATGTCCGGCAGCGTGAGTCTGATATCCACAGACAACAGCTTGCCACAGGCTGTTGGGTACCTATCCACCCCTCCTCACCAGTGTGGAGGAGCACCTCCTAAGTGTTGTGGCTCCAGGCCAACAACAGCAACATCCACAAACATGTGTCATCATGGAGGCCGGAGCCACCCAGCATGTTGAAATGGAGCGTGCAGGTAAGATGCCATATCTGTAGTTGACTGATCTCTGTACTGGTAGTTCATGCATGTGTGAGATGTGTACTGTTTGTGTAGCTGTTAACCTGCCTATTCTTCTGCAAGATTGATATTCTGAGCATAATCTGTACACCTGTGAAAGCCACCTGTTGTACAACTGTACTTTATCATACTCACAGTATCAATGGCACAGTTGTGGCCACTGGCAATCACTGTCATATTTTTGCAGGGCCCTCTGGAGTGACAGCAAGGCAGCCAATCCATGCTGGTAAGTGTGTAATAACAATACTATTGCTAATGACATGTGCATGTCATATGGAGGTGTAGTCTGTGCACATGTACCACACCTACGCATAATGCATGCTGTGCATGTTTGCTGTGAGACCATGCATATCCCATTATTCTCAATAGCTGCCCCACTCACATGCAATACACAGAGCATGACATACATGTGTGGCAGCACAGTGCTGGACATTGTATAGGCATACCTGATAGACATGTACACAACACACACGTTTGGCATACACACTACACCTTAGCCTGCTACACATGTCCAATTATGACACCTGCTGTATGGCCACCCTTCAGTATCCCACTTTTCATCTACGCAGCACACATAATATACCTGAGGGGTAGAGGCCTATCATGTCTTTGTGCAACAGTCTTGAACAAATAATACATTCATGTTAGGCAATGCTCACTATTGGCCACCTTACAAACCCATGTAACAAGTGACTGTGTAATTGTGGATGTAGTCATGTTACTGCACGTCAGGTACAGCATGCTAGCTGCCTGTCTGGCACACATTATTATTGTTGACTGACCACAAGAAGCATGTTGATCATGGCTCATGTTACTACACCACATCCAGTTCCGCCGACTACAAAAGTACACACAGCAGTCATTGCGTAGCACCGTCATGTGTGTGTGTGTGTGTGTGTGTGTGTGTGTGTGTGTGTGTGTGTGTGTGTGTGTGTGCAAATATATGCACCCACAGCTTGTAACACTTGCACAACATTATGTCCTTGTACACATTGTGTCCCAGAGTGGAGACAATCACTGAACAACTACACACAAGCATCAAGTACACATATACTGTTATTAACAAGGGCTGTCCACACTTTCACTGCATGTTCCTGTACAACACATAATCTGCATGCTGACACATGTGCAGTGATGTTTTTCCTTGTGATACGGTCACCCACCCTAAAACAGTATTGTGTATGTGTTGGATTGCAGGTGTGTCTGTGTTTGTATCTGCTGTACTGAGGAGTGTGCCTGTGTGCTTGTGTGCCTGTGTGTTTGTGCGCCTGTGTGCTTGTGCACATGTGTGCCTGTGTGCTTGTGCGCATGTGTGCCTGTGTGCTTGTGCGCATGTGTGCCTGTGTGCCTGTGTGCCTGTGCGCCTGTGCGCCTAAGTGCCTGTGCACATGTACGCATGTGTGCCTGTGCGCATGTGTGCCTGTGTGCCTGTGCGCATGTGTGCCTGTGCGCCTATGTGGTAATATTGTGTACATATTTGTAAACTGTGTTTCCTATCTACCTCTCACAGGTTCTGATGTTGCTGTGGTGGAGTGCAGCAGGGAACCTGAAGCCACTGCTGGGGATAGTGATTATGATGATACATGTCTAATTGCACAGGGAGGTATGACAGGGTCTTTCATTGGTCAGCCAATTGACACTACACAGCAGTCAACCCCATCAATGTGCACAGTCATCCTGCCTATACATCCATTGTCACCAATGTCCTTAGCTGAGGGACAGCATAGAGTGGGCATTGACCAGGGTAGTGTGGTATCATTGGCACATGCATCCCCTCACAGCAGCCATTGCCAGATTCCTGACATGGTACCACACAAGCAGATGTCCAGGGGTTCTTGTGGGAGCATCTGTGGTCATACTGCCTCTGTCAGACGTGCCCACAGAGGTCTTTCAACCTCAGCTATGTTCTGGGCTGTAATGCAGGCACAGGCATGTATGGAACGGTACACCAGACAGGGTCTGAGGGAGCTTAGAGCACATCGCACCGCTATGAATGACACTATGTGTGACGTTGCGTCTGCCATCCGTAACATCAGTGAGGTCATTGATAGACATTGGGGGGACACATTAGATCTTTTCCACAACTACATGTCCAGGAGCCAGGACAGTGCAGGACGGTTGAGGCGTCGACTTGGACGTATGCCAGCAACATTATCAGCTGGCAGTCGTCATGGATGACAATAAACCCGCAGACCCTCCCATAGTGCCAGTACCAGCCCCAGCAATGCTGGGTCTGTGCTGTCATTAGACCGACCGAGAAGACCACGTGCAGATGGCTCTGGATAGTCCCAGCAGGGACATGTGTCCAGTCAACAACTCACTGCTTCTGATGACAGTACCCAGTCTGGCTTAGTACCGGATACTGTCCGTAGCACCCCTGCCAGGCACAGGTACCATGTCCGTGGCCAGAGACAGTGATCTGTATAACCTGGCAGGTACAGTCTGTGACTGTCCACAAACACCCGTATATGGCAGCCACGTGGTGGAATTGTGTGCATGCATACACACACATAATGCTAACACCTAGGGCTAACACATACACACACACATTGCAGCAACATTGCCCCATGTTGTACTGTTGTCCCTAACATACACACACACATACATGTCAATTGGATGTGTCAATGGCAGACTATGACAAACCAAGCACACACCCTGTGCATATGATGAAACTGTGCCACCTCCTGCCATCTGTAACATTGATGCAGGAACAGGGTAGCATGGTGCTGATGCACAGGGTGACAACATAGCACTGTAGTAATATTATTATGTTGTTAACAGTATAGTGTAATGATATTGTTGTGGGTCTATTCGAGCATGCATGATGCATTACCTATGTTTGTCATTGCAGTTTTGTATACACCAGTGTTAATTCCCAAGGTGTACTGTCTGCACATGTGCCACATGGCTGTTGTGTGTACCTGTGCCTGCATGTGTTGGGGTGTGGACAGTACATGTGTGATGTTTGCAGCACTGAGTTGCAGGTGTACATTTGTGAACATGGTTAGCATGGAACATGACATGGTTTGACAGTATGCTGTGGGTGATACGGTTTCCAAATGTCAATGGTCTGCATTCTGGTAGTATACACAGCTTCCATAGCCTGACATTCAGTGGTCATGACATGGTGTCTCCTCAACTGATACACAGATGTAGGAACCTGGTGTCAGTGATATCCTTGCAGTACTACACTATATTCTTACTGAGCCACACACATCCCTGGGAACAATACTCTTTGGCAGATAGCAGTCTCACGTACATGCCAACACACTACGGATATGTCCATCCATGACTGCAAATACATACAGTGGCCTACAATGCATTCTACACATGACACACCTAACCATCACAAGGGTATCATATGGACAGATACCGGCTTTCCAAGCCATGCTGTATTGCTGTAACACAACTGTGGCATTGGCATCGGCATGTAGTTAACATAGTATTCCAACAGTATCATGTAGGTGGTAGCACCCATCATGTAGAACAGGTAATGGTGTGTACATGTAGACAAGTGTTATCTTGTCTTTCTGTGATATTCACATTTCCAAAGGTATTCTACAGTCCCTCGGTGTATCACCTAAGCAAGAAGGTGTCTGTATGCATATCGGCAACAGTTGCCATACACCTACACTGGGTGCCCATCACTCACAGACTTTGCTGTGTTTTAACATGTCTGACATATACTCCAGACATGAACCCTCACCCACATTAATCTATCAAAGCTTTTATGGGTGTGTGTCACATAGTTGGCCTAGGACACAGATCACTGCAGTAGCCTGCATTGTCACCAACATGCATGTATGGCCTAAGGTCTGGTAAGCTGCGGCACATGCTGGCAAAGGTAACAACTGTATTCATATGGGGCAGCCTTCACACATAGGAACTATTAAAGGTGACAGGTACATATCTGCATGTGGCACACACATACCTGATGTGTGCATTGAAATTACTGTTATAATAATATGTCATACAATAATAAAAGCAAATCACACAACACATTGACAAACACACACATGGCATTTGTAGGATTCAAGCCCCTACCTAACTATGTTGTGATACTTGAGAGTGACGCATTAGCACAGCATGCTATTTGCATTACTGGATGATTTCTCTTCTCCTGCTGTATTTATTGGGTACTGACATCATCAGTCTTTCCAAAGAGGAATGTACATCTTTTAGTGTGTTATCCCAGTCTTCAAAAAGGCCATTCCTTTCACAGAGAATTGCATACATACTCACCCCTGGGATCTCCACTGTGTTCCTGCTTGACAGAGGCACAGCAAACTAGCCTTAAAGGGTGCCTTCTGTGACCTACTTTACAGAGGCACAGTAGGCTACTCTACTGGGGAGGTGGACGCCAAATACACTCTGCCTAGGTTTATGAATTCCCTAGGGCAGACAACATAGTTTCGACCTCTGCAACTATGTTTATGTTCGGGATGCACAATATTTGTTGCTGCTACTGTTTGCACTTCTTTATTGCTGTAGCTTTCCCAGTTTCTATGATCAACTTGTGTATCTGCGTAACATGTTTGATCATGACAGGGTTCCAGTATATTAATATATGTGTCTGTTGTCATTTAACTGTGTGCACAGGGAAGATTGCTGGATCGTGGGAGGTTCCTCATACAACTGCCAGATATGTGTGACTGACTGCTATACTCAGACATGGCCTAAGTGTGTGAGCATGCCCAGTTCAGGCTTTCCATGGTTTGTTGCCTGACACATGTCTCATTTATCCAAGTGTGTGAGCATGCCCAGTGTGACCTTTCCATATGTTGTGATCTGGAGTCCACTGCATTTCGGGTTGCGTGTGAACATGACCAATATTGACATTTTTACTGTGTGTGTTGGAAGTATTGTTGTGTTCTTACTGCCAGACTCCTTTTTGTCATAACTCAACAGGGATTATGTTGTGCCTGCAGGGTTTCCATGTGATAGTTTGCAAAGACTTGGCAACATTCTCTCTTACTGGCTGAGCACTGCAATACTGTCACGATGTAGTGGTTCAGTACTTTCATGATGGTACACAGTATCGTGGGTTTGAGTCCCATAACTGCTATAAATGTTCATACTGAGCAGATCAGACTGGTTAAGGGCCAGTTGGGCAACTATGAGCATGTTGCATTTTGTTCAGCTATGGCCTACTTAAACCAGGCTTGTCCGACATTGCTGTGTATTCACCAACTTGGGTGGACATTGCCAAACATTACTCCACATTGACCACAGTTGTACTAGTTGGTGTGTGTGATTCTGTTCATAGGTTCATACTAGGCTATCTCCCCTAGGGCATTTATAATCCTAGCCAGAGTGTATTTGGCTTTCAACACACATTTTAAGTGGAGTTTGCCATGACATTTTTCAAGGTTAGTATACTGTTTCTCTGTCTAACTGTGACATAGAAGTGATACCCAGGGTAAACTTACAATCTCCCATCCACTCATCAAGATTCCTCTTGAAGAGAGTCAATGAGGGACTCTGGCTAACCTGGAGTGGGGGGTTGCTCAAGAGTGGGGGGAGCCTCTGCATTATGAATCTGTCACTCCAGCATGTCCTATTTATTTCAGTCCTGAGGTTCAGGTCTCTTGAGCGCATAGCTTGATGTAATTCTGAGTTTCCGAGGTGCAGCATGTCCACTGATTCCAGGTTGGACATGGCTTTATACATCAGACACAGATTGCCTCTGGGCAGGCGGTAAGCCACTGAGTGAAGCTGCAGTTTCTTTAACCGGGCAGCAAATGGCATGTATTTGAGCCCTTTGATCCTCCTGGTGAGGTACTTTTATGGTCTTTCCAGCTGCTGCAGGTGTCTGATAAGGTACATCCCACAAGGGGCATTGTACTCAATTATGGGCCTGATGAGGGATGAGTTAAGAGGCACGATGACCTCCCCTGATGCAGATGTGAATACCTTCATGATTAGGTGGGCTATATGAAATGTTTTTCTAAACACTTTGGCCACATGGTTATCGAATGTGAGATTGCTATCAGCTTGGGTCCCCAGGTCCCTTATCACTTCTTAGATACTTAATGGGTTACCACCTATGTGGTAATTTGTGGGCACTTAGTTTTTGACAAAGGGGAGGACTATGCACTGTTTTGCATTTAGCTTGAGGACATGGCTCTGGCACCAGTTGTCTGTTTCTATGAGGCCCTTTTGTAGGATGCTTGTGTCAGCTGGAGGGTCGATTATGGCGCCCAGTTTGCAGTCATCTTCAAACTTGTTCACCAACAGTCCTTCTGTGTTGGCCTGTACCTCTGTGAAAGAGATACCTAACAAGGGAGGTCCCAGGACTGAGCCTTGTGGAATGCCACTTGTAGCTGGTTTGGGGTCTGACATGGCTCCAGCATTTCTGACCATGTGGGTTCTGTCCTTGAGCCAGTTTGCAACCCATCTAGTGACATAGGGGTTTATATTGAAGCTGGTGAATCTTATCTATGATGACCAAGTGGGGTACTGTATGGAAGGCTTTTGCGAGGTACAGGTAGGCTGTGTGGACCACCTTCCCCTCGTCAATGGCCTTGGTGACTGTTTCAAATGACTCAACCTGGTTTAAGAGGCAGGATCTGCCCTTAACAAAGCCAAACTGGGTAGGATCCAGTGTCTGTAGGTCCCCAATATGTTTATTTCTGAGGTCCATGATGATCTTTCCATAGCTTTGCAGACCAAGGTAGTCAGGCTTCTGGGGCGATAGTTTGCAGTATCCATTGAGGCACCACCTTTGTGGAGAGGGACCACTGTTGCTGTACACTGCTCTTTGGGTACATATCCTGTGGTAAGGCTGAGATTGAACAGTGGTTTTATGTTTGTGTTCAATTCTTCTTGGGGTTCATGTTGGACACAGCCCAGGACACCGTCTGGTCCCATTGATGCTGTGTGTTTTGCTTTGGAGAGGCTGGCTGTTACCTGAGCATCTGCAATGTCAGGGGGCCAGCACTCTGCTGGGATAGATATTTGCCCTTTTGGTGGGGAGGGGGGGGAGAAGTTTGCATTGAACCTGTCAGCTCAGATGTTGGCAATGTCTGTGGGTTGGTGTATTGTTTTCCATTTTGGACTACTTCTGAGCATATCTGGGGATTCCCACACAGGTTCCTACCATAAGTAAAGAATGCCTTGTGATTATCCTTGGTGTCCTGTACAATTTTTATCTCAAAGATGGCCTTAGACGATCTTATGTGTGGCCATAGTTTTTCAATAATACTGATCAGAGATGCCTTCCCTTTTTGGGATTTTGATCTATCATATAGTAGCTTCCTCCTTGTACTGTATGGTTTGTTTATGGCTGGGGTCCAACGGACAGGATGTCTGGCTTTGAAGGATTGGGTCTTGGTTTTATTTGGGAATTGCATGATCCATGCATTCCTGATGGTGTTCATAGAATGCATTTATAAAGGGTTATGAGGTCTGGGCCATATTTTGCACAGGCACAGGGGCTGTGAAGGATTCCACCTCAGTTTTGAGGAGTGTGACATTTGCTTTAGTGAATAATTTTCACTGTGTTTTTCTGGCCATGGGCTGGGATCGAGATGTGAATATCCAGTGAGATTACTCTCTGGTCTGATCTTACCAGTGAGGGATACACTTCTGGTCTTGGGCATAGAGTTCCCATGTTGGTGATGATCAAGTCCAGTATTTTCCCCTGTTGTGGGAGTTGTAGCAAGTTGTTCCATAGCATTTTGGTTTATAAATTCTGGGAACCTTTGGGCTAGGGTATTGGGGCTAGGGTAGTGCTCCCAGTCTATGTTTGGGTAGTAGAAGTCACCCAATATAATGGTGTTTGGGGAGAACTTCATATTTTCATGTGTTCTCCAGTCGGCCAAGTGTGGTTCCTGGGTTTAGGAGGGTGGTCTGTAGCAGGCTGTGAACTGGAAGGCGGTTTTAGCCACTGTTAGTTGCACATGGATAGTCTCTGATGCTTCATGCTGTGCCACCAACCTGGGGGTGTGGGTATCTTTGACAGATATTGATACTCACCCTCCTTTTGTAGTCTGTTCCATGTTTTGCAGTTGTAAAGCATGGTATGAGGTGTAACCTGTTAATGCTAGGGTGGTCTTGGGAGCCTTGAACCAGGTTTCTGTCACTGCACAGATATCAACATTCTCCATGCTGAGGAGAGTTTGGAGTGCGTGCATCTTGCAGTTTAGACTTCTGGCATTGAGTAGCATTACTTATAGTTTCTTATCCCTTGTGATACCTATGGAGGTGGGTTTGTGTTTTGAGCCTTACCTAAAAAGGCACTATGGGGGTGACAAGAGCCTTTGGCAATATCCAAAAGGCCACAGGTGATAGGTGAAATCCATCCCTAGTGAAGCATCATGTCTTGTCAAGCATGTCATCCCAGGCTGACAGGCATTGTATCCCCTTTCACTGACACCAATACCTAAGCCAATTGTTGTAATTGATCATCTTGTCTTCATATTGTGGCCTCATGTTTGGTGAGGGTAGGATGATACTCAAGATCATCAAGTTTGCATATACTACATGGTGGTAAATGCTGTTTAGCACTACCTTACATTGCTTAACACATGGCAATCATGCCTCAGATGGTGCTGCAGGGCTGCTTATGTCAGATGCACATACTGCACTCCCTATACATGTTTGGAAACAGGTAGTGTCAAGTTAGGCATCCTTTTTACTATATATGAGAGTCAGAGAGAGGTATCATTTCCAGGGTTCCTACTGAGCCAGTGTATTTGCTATGCATTGCCTCTTTGCCAAGGCCAAGGCATACCGGGCACGCCTCCCTCTGCCTACTGGGGCAGGCTCAAGTTGTTCCTCCTCTGAGTCACGCTCTGCCTGTAATGGCCTTGGCACTGGTGGGAGGCTGTTTGGCCCAGGCCTATGCTGGTCCTGCTGCAGCTGTTTTTGCAGAATCATATTATGTAGCATGGCACATACCATGACAATTTGGGTACATGTAGTTGGTGAGTATTGCAAGGCTCCACCAGATGTGTCCAGGCACCGGAACCGGGACTTGAGCAACCCAAACACACGCTCGATTACATTTCGTGTTTGTGTGTGTGCCTCATTATGGCATTCCTGTTCAGGTGTGTGTGCGTTTCTGATGGGTGTCATCAGCCACGGCTCCAGTGCATAGCCAGCATCCCCCACTAAGTGACCATGTGGGATGTCCCCATTGGCAAATGTCTTGTACAGCTGCGTCAGATGCCAGATATGGGAATGATGGTAGCTTCCAGGGCAGCCAGCACACGCATTCATTATTATGCCCTGGGCATCACACACGACCAGGCAGTTGATGGAGGGGAAGCCCTTGCGGTTAATATAGGCCCTACCCAGCTCACCGGCTGGTGCTTTGATGCGTGCAGTCTATTGCACCCACTACCTCAAGGTATTCTGCTATTTGCTGGAAGAGACGCATATTGCTGGCCAAAACCTCACAGGAATTGGGGAAATATACATGATCACCGACATGTGCTGACATGGCATCCAGGAACTGGTGCAGTACCCTGGATGCTGATGCCTGTGATATCCCCATCATATCACCAGTTGGACTCTGAAAGTTACCTGTTGCTAGTATTCTTAGGCCAACACATACCTTGGTTTCCACTGGGATGGGTTCCCCTCTGTTGGTTCTTTGTGTGAGACGTGGCCTGCACAGCTCAACTATTTGCTGCCAGAGGTCTCTGTCCACTCTATAGTGCTCCACTATCTCCAGCTCATGTAACCCCTAGTAGGTGACCCTGGGCCTGTACACTCTTCTCCGTCTCCTCACTGTGGGTTGTCTGGCAGAATTTGCATTGTCACCACCCTCAGCATGTTGCATATGTCGCCTTATAACAGCAATGGCAGCCCCTAGCATTTTTTGTCTGAGTGTAGCTTTTTCAGTTTTCACTTCTAGTAGCTTACTCCAGTGTTGCAGTGTCTCTTGAGAGAAACAAACTGCACTGTTGTTTGCAGAGTTTTAAGTGCTGGGCTGGTCTAGTGTTCTGCCTGTGTAATTTCCTGATTCTGATTGTTTGCACCTGCTAGCTCTACTAGTATTCCCTGGTAGCTTCCTACTATTTGTTGTGCTTCCTTTTTCCTTTCTGTTTCCTCGGGGGAGCGACGCGCATACAAGCGGAAACACGCTCACAACAGCTCACACGCGCGCACACATGCTTAGACAGACTAAAACTTGCATATTCGGGTTAAAACACGTGCACACCAGCGCAAACACGCTTACAGGTCTTCCAACAGCCTACTACATGCTTACTCCAGCTTAAATGCGTGCACTCACGCTTCCACGTGCGCACTCTGTCTTACTCGAGTTTACAGGCGCACACACGTGCATACCTGCTCAGCAAGAAACTTTGGTGTTATCCACAGTATACACCTTCCATTTCTTGGCTTTACCTGGCCTACCTGTTGACACACCTCTTTCCATGATGTCTAACTGACAGCTAACACATGCCACTGTGCTCCAGTGAGCTTCACTACTTTCATACATACCCCCCTTGTGATGTCACCTATCTCCTACTCTGTTCCTCCCCATATCCTACTCCTACACTCCACTGACTGTGCTCATTTCCTATGTAAAAGTGTGATTCACTATCCTAACACTCATTTACATAGGATTGCCTACTAATGCTTGGTTACATGTCTTAGACTGGGCTTCTCCCCTTAGCAACCCCTACTCTTTGGCCATGTTGTCTTCAGCCTGCTATTCCCTTACATTGTCATTTAACAATTTTCATAAATTCCACGTTTGTGGCTTTTATTGTCTAATTTTATGATTTTTATAGTGCACTCCATTTGCGCGGCGCTGCGCTCTGCTTAAACATCGGAAATCACCAAAAAAAAAATCTTTTTATTTTAATTTTGCATCTGGGAAACTTTCCAATGGCCATATATTTGGCCATTGGCATGTTTCCTCAACCATATGCAACCTTTATTTGGAGCTGACAAGGCTCCATTGTGCTATTTGCAGAACAGTACTCAGTTGTCAACTGAGTACATTTCTGCAGCTAACACGTCTCCTACTTGGACAGGTTTGTGCTTCCTGGATCGCAAATTTACCTCATTTGCATGCCTTTTGGCTGCAAGTGAGGTAATTTGCATATCCCACCCTGTCCATGTAGGAGACGTTTTAAGAGCTATCTTACATGCCCCTACAGGCTGTTCCTGGATCGCTCGTCGGACATGATGGCTGCATGGAGTCTTACTCTACTCGTAGACTCCGTGCAAGCCATCGTGAATCCAGCCCTTTGTGTATGATATTTTTAAAAGTTATTCTTAAATATACATTCTCATCTATTTGGTAAAGACATTTTTTTTCTAATATTGTGCCTTTCAGTCAATTTACATCCAAAAAGTTTACAGCATTAAATGAGAAAACAAGTAGACTTTTCAAAAATATTTATTTATACATATATATTATAGCAATAACCCACACCTGGGTGTGGGTAATGCTGGATTTACCCACGGTTGGTGTGGTTTGGTCACAAGGGTGAAGCCCGAGTTGCCAAACAAAGCCAACCGTGGGTAAATCCAGCATTACCCACACCCAGAAGTGGGTTATTGCTATTATACAATGACATTATTTAAGAAAAATAATAATTACTTTTCTTAAATAATGGCATTGTATAATGCCTCCTTGCTGCCCTTCTGCAGCTGTCTGGGTATTCTGCGGCAGTTCTGATGTACTGTGCATGCGTATATTTACTCAGTACATCAGAGCTGTGGGCAAAAGCAATGGAGAAAGCAAGATCTCTGTTGCTTTTTACAGCCTGTCTCGCTATATTAAATGAGTTTAACATAGCGAGACAGCTTTAAAAAAAGCAGGGGAGAATCTCTGTTGCTTTTTTTAAAGCTGTCTCGCTAGGTTAAACTCATTTAACATAGCAGACAGTTTTGAAACAACAGAAAGCAAGATCTCCGTTGCTTTTTAAAGTGTCTCGCTATGTTAAATGGGTTTAACATAGTGAGACAACTTTAAAAAAAGCAATGGAGATGCTCCGTTGCTTTTTCTAAAAGCTGTCTCGCTATGTTTAACTCATTTAACATGGAGAGACAGGTTGTAACGAGCAACGGAGATCTTGCGTTCCCCTTATGGAAAAAGTCCGGGAGACCGGACCTTTTTCCATTACTATAACTCTGATTTACAACTTGCACACTGACCAATCAGCATGCACGTTTTGGAATATTAATGGGGGGGGGGGGTCGTTGTATAATGTTGTATGTACAATGTCAAATCACTAAATAATGTGATCAGAATGTCCCAAGATGGAAATGCTCAGGACTACTTCTTCAAACAATGTAGAACATCAAATCTCCTGACCTGTGCAGACAGAATAAGTGCTAACATGGGTCTGGGGGGGGGGGGGGGGGAATCCAGGTGTTCAAACAAGTAGACCTAGGCATTCTCATCTTGCAGCCTTCTGGTTTCATTATTTAGTGATTTGACATTGTAGCCATCGCTAAAATTATACTAAACATATATATATATATATATATATATATATATATATATATATGTGAGTGTGTGTATGCACACGTTTATGGAATGTATTAATTTATTTGAACATTCAGAATAACAAATGTTTTCATGCCAGCATAAGAGATCGAATAGTCATATAACCTCAGAATGCTGGGCATTACTGTGTGAGAGGTAGTAGTACAACAAGGAGTGGCATTTCATCCTTTTCCCACTGTTGTATGATTTCAAAGCTGGTATATATAAGTAGAATGGGGGGGTTGGGAAAATGCAGTGAGGCTTGCATCCCTGTAAAAAAAAAAAAAAAAAAAGAATTCACATTTTACTTTCTTAATCTGCATTTTTTTACATTATTTTAGTTTCAATCCTTTGTGGTTCGATTATTTTGGTTTTGGATTAAGTAAAGTGATATATATACATACATACATATTTTATTTATATATATATATATATATATATATATATATATATATATATATATATATATATATATACACATAGACACAAGCCACACACACACACACACACACACACACACACACATATATACACACACACACATACACATATATATATATATATATATATATATATAAAACCCGTGGTGGTGGTGCTATGCTAGCGTTGTCACCTCACAGTAAGACACTGTCCGGTTCGATTCTCAGCTAGAGCATCTTCTGCGTAGAGACATGCGTGAATGGACATACCTTCGTTGAAGGCTGTGCATCAGGGCTGGTAACTCGGCAGGTAAAAATCAACTACAAATCATTAGCGGACCGGAGTTCCGCTGTGGCGACCCCTAACCAGGAAAAGCTGAAAGACACAACATATATATATATATATATATATATATATATATATATATATATATATATATATATATATGTATTTATACAGAGAGAGAGATAGGTAGGTAGTAGTAGAGTCATTGCTGTAAATGCAATCTTTGTTTTTAGAAACCATGGGTCTGCTGAAATCATAGTCTGCTATGCAAGATTCATGAATGAAGTTCTGGATCTCAGATGCATGATCACAGGATCATAGGAGATTACTAGGCTATCAATCTGGAGGTCATTTTAAGCTTAGCTGTTTCATCCCACTGTAATACCATGAAAACTCTAGTCAGTGCCCAAGATTGCATTTAGTGATGACTGCCCATGTTGAGGAGGGTTGTGGGTTCTATTCCTGGTAAGAATATGTTTTTTTTTATCCATTTGTCCAGGTTCTTCTTGAACAGTGTCATAGAGGTACTCTGTTTCACATGAACTGGTAGCCTGTTCCAAAGATGTGACAGTCAATGGGAGATAAATCTGTCACTCCAGCATGTCCTATTTAAGTCACAGGCCATATTCAGGTCCCTGGAATGGGTAGCCTTAGTCCCTTTTGATTTACCGATATGCAGCAAGTTTATTAGGTTTGGGTCTTAGATTGCTCTGTAGACCAGGCATAAGTCTCTTCTAAGAAGTCTATATGACATGGAGTATAGTGTCAGGGACTTTAGTCTGTCTGTGTAAGGCACATGCTGGAACCCTATGGTCTTCTTTGTTAGAAACCTTTGAGGTCTCTCCAGTTGCTGCAGGTGCTTTATATGGTACAGGCCATTATACTCAATTTTGGGCCAGATTAGTGATAAGTATAGAGGGGTTATAACCTTTTTTGCTCTTGATGTGATGCCTTTACTAATCAAGTGTGCTATATAGAAAATCTTCCTTACTACAGAAGACACATGGTGGTCGAAGTTAATGTTGCAGTCAACTTGTGATCTCAGGTCCCGTATCACTTTGTGGATACTTAGGGTATTGTTGTTAATTTGATAGTGCGAAGGGACAGTGTTTGTGCCAAAGAGAATGATGACACATTTCTTTGCATTCAGCTTGAGACTGTGTCTAATACACCAGTCATCAGTCTGTGTGAGACCCTCCTGGAGTATACTGACATAATTTGGGGATGCAATGATTGCACTTAATTTGCAGTTGTCTGCAGGCTTGGTCAGCCACAACCCCTTTGTATTGATCTGAACTTCTGAGAAGTGTATACCAAACAGTAGGGGGCCCACCATTGAAGCCTGTGTCACCCCACTTGTAACAGGTCTGCTGGTTGATGTGGAGTCACCCACTATGATAGTGTGTGTCCGGTTTGTGAGCCATTTGGCAACCCATCTTACAGTGAAGGGGTTTACATTCAGTTTGCTAAGTTCATCGGTAATGCCTGAATGTGGGATTGTGTAAAAAGCCTTTGCCAAGTTGAGGTATGCTGTGTGCACAGATTTGTCCTTGTCAATGACCCTGGTCACATTTTCAAATGACTCATGATATTACAGCAATTTCTAAGCCGGTTTAAGGAACACGAGTATTATTGGGTGTAGTCTGTATTATCATGTGTACACTCTTTTATCATGTGTACTATGCATTATCAGGTGTAGTGTGTTATGAGGTGTACTCAGCATTATCAGGTATACTCTATTAGATGCTCTCTGTATTATTGAGAGTACTCTGTGTTAACAAGTGTACTCTGTGTTATCAGGTATACTCTATGTTATCGGGTGAACTCTGTATTATCAGGTGTACTTTGTATTATCCGGTGTACTTTGTATTATCAGATATGCGCTGTTATCAGGTATACTCTGTGTTATCAGATGTGCTCTGTGTTATCGGGTATACTCTGTGTGTTATCGGGTGTACTCTGTGTTATCAGACATGCGCGCTGTTATCTTGTGTCCTTTGTATTATCAGATATGTGCTGTGTTATCAGGGGCACTTTGTATTATCAGGTGTACTCTGTGTAACTTATTGGAATTGAGACGTCTGAAAATACATTGCAGTATGAATCTCAAATGACTGCTGCAAATGAAAATAGAGCTGTATTTAAAGCATTTCCCAGAATGATTGCTGGAAACTTTTGTGAATGATCTTTGTAAGACAAGAGGATGCTAAAGTTAAAGGGTTTGACTGTATGAGAGAATTAATCAAAGTGTTTGCAAATGTATATGTAACTGCTGGAATATATTTTTCTAATTCTAGCTATCTCATTGTGGTACAGAGTCTCATTTAATGAGTTCTTTAAATGTGCCAACTAGAAGTCACTCAGGTTTTGTTTGCAGCTAATGGATATGTTACATAAAATAACATGAAATACTATGAATCTGTTAGGATAGTAAGCTGATTTCACATTCTTAACTAAACTAGAGTTGAGATGATATTCCTACAGTTGGGCATATGCAACCATATATAAAACATGCACACACACACGTGTACAATCTTGCTTCATTTGCAGAATTAATAATTGTATCATATATTTATGCACTTGAAACCCCCCCAGAAGAAGCAACTGTACTGTACCCGCTCATACACACCCAAAATGTATTGAGATAGAACAAATGTCATATCTGGCAGTACAAGAATGTGTTCTCTGCGGCAAGCTCAATTCAATGCAATCAGGTCAGGAGGGCAGCCTAATACAATTAGTCTTGTAGTTTGAAAGGCTGTTCATTGATATAACTAAATCTGCAGCACAGATATATCAAGTGGAAATATCAAGGCTAACCACATTTAAAGAACAAGTGATTCAGACATCTCAGCAGCTGATGGAAGAAAGAAATAATTGTTCTTTTTTTCTAAAACTACATCAGTACAAAAAGAAAGGTCAAAATGCTTATTTGAGTTAGAACCACATTTTTTCTGACAGATGGATTTTAGAAAAGCTGAAGCCAAATTGTTTTGAATTATTGCATTCATCTTCAGAAGATAACTCAATGTGTTATGTAACTGCAAGCTAAACATTGATCAAGTTCTCCCAATGCCTGGAAGCACTACTCAGAACAAATGATTATTTAGATGTCAAGGATTTTAGACCTCAATGCCATAAAACAGTAGTGAGATGAACCGGTGTTTAACTTTGTAAATGATAAATCAGAGCATATATAAACACAGACACAGAAGTCACTGCAGTAAGATAGCACAAGATCTGTTTCTGAGTATGTTTATTAATCTTACCCACACAGCAAACTGATTCTTACAGATTTAGAGAGTAGTAAACATGCCATTTTGTCTACCTCTTGCAAGAAATCTAGACCAGGGCAGATATAATGTGGAAACAGAGACCCAAAACTAGGGACAAATTATAAATTTCACTGATAAACTTAGAATGTTACATAGGTATTGCATTATCATGCATTTTTCTGAAGGTTATGAATTCTGAAACTCAAATGCCTGTCATTATTTAGTGACTTCAATCCTCAATGATTTTCCAGAAAACCACACATTTTATGAGGAATAGATCAAAAATATGAGGGCAAAAATGTGGACATTCCGCAAAAATCTGGACAGTTGAGAGGTATGGCCATTTTGATATGCCTCTGGGCTCAGTCACTGATAGGCATTTCAGTTTCACACAAGCAAAACTTCACTCTACATCTCTTATCCATATTAACACACACACCATATCAGTATTTTTGTATTAAAGCTTTTTTCACTGAGAACTTCCCAATTTATTTTCACATTTTCTTATGCTAAAATTTTATCTGTAGTTAGTAAAAGAGTCGGTGGTCTGTGCATTTTTTACAACAGGAGTGGGAGGAAAATAAAACTATGGTTAGAGAAGTACAGAGTACAAACAACTGCCTTGCAAACTCCCTCCAGGAATATCAAAGCACTGCAAATGAAAACAAATCTTATATTAAATCACCCATTAATAAACTCATACCCAGATTTTTTGAAATACACACAAAGTGCTTTATGACATTTATTGCTAATAAAGTCTTCCAACTGGCTACAGGACAGTGATATTGACTGATACAACTGCAGGATAATGAATCATAGAATGGATGTGTTTACCCAGCAGTCATCGGAACCAGAATCATCACTGCAGCTGCTTGTTGGGCAAAGTCTTTCTACGCATTTTACATCTAGAAGCCTTGTATGGAAAAATATCAGCATGCGAAGGTTTCACAGTATACCTCTTATACCACACTTTTATTTGCAAACACTGTGAAACTAAATGAAAGATCTGGAATGAGACAGAACTGCCCACCCCTACCAATAACCAAAGAATTGGAAACCATGACAAGTTTAAGGTTCCAAAATTAATGTAAGCCATTCTTAAAAAAAAAAAAAAAAAACCCGGGATTCATGAAGCTTGCGCCAGGTGCAGGCATAGCGTAGGCGGTATAATGCCAAATATGGCCATCGAGCGATTCAGGTACGATCCAATTCCACGTGCACTACCGGTGTATGCCAGAACTGCGCAGCCCCCGGCTTAGGTATGCTAATCACCCCATGTGCAGTGTCACACCATGCAGATGAAGGCATATAGTGATTCAGGAAGTGGTGCAGGCATAGCGTAAACCCACGGAAATGTAAACCAAAAAACACGGTTTACATTTTCCCAAACAGAACATCGGAGCTATGGAAGAGGGCCAGACCCAGGTATCACAACGTTAACATATGCCAATGGCGAAATACACAGCCAATGGCATAAGAAAAGATGCACAATACGTAAATAACAACATTTAATGTCATGTCCACAGTAACGCACAGCACAACCGCAGGGCATGTGTGCGAAAGCTGTAACATAAAGAAATAATATAAAAATGTCATAAAATCGCAACATAATAGAAATCAGGTTTACAGCATAATACACAATGGTAGGCATGGAACACCACAACCAAGGTGCAAGGGTTGCTAAGGGCCTGCGATAGTGTTCGGTGCAGTAACTATGAATTAGTAGTCAATGCCATGCAAATGAGGCAGATAATACTGAATCACAAATGTCCCGCCGGATGAAGGTTGTACCGTACGGCGCAGCGGTATAACACTGAGGAGTGGCTCAGAGGAGATACATGACATTAGCAGAGGGGTGTGCCACCGTAGCAGTAAGCACATTGGAGCAATGAAAATCTGGCCTGTCCTTTGCTAAGCAAAGCTGCAGGACAGGGGTGGGGAGGAAGGTATAGAATCGTTTAGCTGAGAGCACACATGGTGCCCAAAAGCGCATGTGTATGGGGATGAAAACGTGCCCGAAACCCAGTAATTGGACGCACGCACCGCAAACAATAACAGAAACAGGAAGGTCAGGGGAAGAAAAGAAGGAAATGCGGAAGTAGGGTAATTGGAGTACTAATGAGCAATCAACACCAATCAACCCACGAAGGCCAATCGACGGCAGCTGACAAGTCTGCTTGCAGAAACCTGCAAAACAGGATAGGAGAGGCATTGGACTGCAAAGAAAGGAGGGGAGGTATTGGATTGCAAAGATAGGAGACCTGACACAGCAGAGCAAAGTAAACTGACAGCAGACCGGCAGTAGCACACATAGCAAGATCGCCAGGTCCAGGAAAGTACAAATGAAAGTAGGCTGCAGGATGCACGCCAGAAAATGGTAGGTGCAACATGCAGAAATGTAAAGGGAAGGTCAAGAGGTAATCCACGGCAGGCAAATGTAATTCAACACCAAAGGCACCAGAATAGTAGTTCCAGCAGTAAAACACATAAGATACCCTGTAGCTACGATCGTACATACACACCCTATGACATCACCGGTGTTCACAGCACAATAGTATAAAGTGTGAAAGCACCCAACACACACCTGTGTATTCCCAAACACCACACCATAGGTATAAACACATGGGGAACTTTTAAAATGTACATGTTGGGAGCTGCCATAGCTGTGATTCATCAGCATGTGTTAGAGACTGACGATGTTGTGGAGGATGATGCCGACAACCACTGCAGGCCTCAGAGGAGAAGGAGAGTGTTCAGACCAAGGGTAACCTACCAGGGGCTACATGACCTGGAGATAGTAGAGCGTTACAGGGTGGACAGGGACATCTTACAGCAAACAGTGGAGCTGTGCCAGCCACGCCTGAGAACCAGAAACAACAGAGGGGAACCCATCCCAGTGGACACGAAGGTATGTGTAAGCCTGCGAATACTGGCCACAGGTACCTTTCAAAGGCCAACTGGAGATATAATGGGTATCTCACAGGCATCAGCATCCAGGGTACTACACCAGTTCCTGGATGCCATGTTACCACATGCCAATGAGCAGATATACTTCCCCAGAACTCAGGAGGAGTTGGCCAGCAATATGCGCCACTTCCACCATGTGGCACACTACCCGGAGGTACTGGGTGCGATAGACTGCACGCACATACAAATCAAGTTACCACCCGGTAAGCATGGTAGGAGCTACATAAACCGCAAGAGATTCCACTCCATCAACTGCCAGGTAGTGTGCAATGCCCAGGGCATTATCATAGATGTGTGTGCTGGCAGCCCTGGAAGCTACCATGACTCCCATATCTGGCATGTCTCACAGCTGTATCAGGAATTTGTCAGGGGGGACATCCCACATGGCCATCTTGTGGGGGATGCTGGCTATGCACTGGAGCCGTGGATGATGACTCCCATCAGAAATGCACACACACCCATGCAAGAATGCCATAATGAGGCACACGCACAAACCAGAATCATCATAGAGCGTGTTTTCGGGATGCTGAAATCACGGTTCCGGTGCTTGGATACATCTGGTGGAGCCTTGCAGTACTCTCCAGGCACGTGTGCCCACATTGTCATAGTATGTGCCATGCTACATAATATGATCCTGTGGAAGCAGCTGCAGCAGGGACAAAATGGTGAAGGCCCTCATAGCCCACCGCAATTGCCAAGGCCATTACAGGCACAGAGGGATTCGGACCATGAACACATTGTGCTAGCCCCAGTAGGCAGACGGAGATGTGCCCAATATGCCTACGCCTTGGCAAAGAGGGAACATATAGCACATACTCTGACAGTGTAGGCCCCTACGGACTGAAACCCCTCCACCTGCACACACAGTAAAATGGATGGCACACAAACATGACCACCTGTAAATCGTAATGTATAGGTGGCCCAATGTGTGACTCCTACATAGGCAGCCCTCAAACATTGTAAACACAACAAATGAAACCAGCCGATCACTGTAACTTCAAGCTCAAACAGAACTGCAAGTGGAGCAACAAGAATAATCCACAAATATTGTAGTCACTAGAATCCACTGTTTAATCACACAACACGAAGACGTAAATTCCACACAAAGCACAGATAGTAATACTTCAGGAACATACAGGTTAAGCGCTTTCATCTGTCCATACCAGACTTCCTCAGAACCTTTGATTATGATAATTAACTAACATTATATACCTTCGTTTGGCGCCAAAAAAATCAATTAATCAATTCTTTCTGTTAAATAGTTAAAATACAAGTAACTAGAATATATATTAAAATGCTTCTTTATATAGTTTTGCCCATTATTAGGAAAAGAAGGGCCCTATAAGATGATGAATAAACCACCAGACAGACGAGTTTGTGTTATCATGTACAACACATATACAAATATAGTCAAGGAGATCTTACGCAGGCATTGGACACTATTATCAAACATGGAGGGCACAGGACCAATAGTAGGGAAGGACCCTATTATAGTATTTAAAACAGGGAACAATATTAAGAAAATAGTAGAAAGTAGTGAATATAGGGACAATAAAGGAAATATAAAGATGGGTACAAAAAGATGTGGAACATGTGGACAGTGTCAATACATCAATGAAGATAGAAGTGTTAAATTAGACAACATCATGAAAAGTATATGTAAATTTAGATCAGGTAACTGTAATAGTCAGGGAGTTGTCTATTTAGCTACATGTACGCACTGTACAACATATTATATAGACAAAACTGAGAGAAAGTTAAAAACACAGATATATGAACATGTATACAAAATGAGGAAAGGAGATGATAAGAATGCACTCAGTAAACATGTTAAAGAAAAAGGTATAGAACACAAGTTTAAGTTTGCCATAATAGACCAAGTAGATAGGTCAGTTGGTAGTGGTAATTGGAAAGCACGTTTAGGATCTATGGAAAGTAAGTGGCAAATTTGTTATGATGCCACAACGTATCCAGGACTCAATGAGTATATTAGTTTGAAGCCTTTCCTTATCCTGGGGTCATCCTAATTAAATTTAAATATTTTAAGTATTTAATTATATTTCTTATTGTATAATTTTATGATAAATAAGTACATAGTTTTCATAGAAATTAGGGCTCTTCATATTTCATTGACTTTTCTTATTTATTCTATGAAGTCAGGGTGTATACATAGTAGTTCACTCTTCCTTAGTATATGTATCTTGTCATATAAATATGATACACCTAATAGTTTAGTATCATTAGGATGCAAGTCTCATTATTTTATTGTATTGTATTTAATTTTTAGAATGTTATACATATATTATAGTATATTATAGTATATTTTTGGTATATATTTTATTTAACATCATTTATATGTATGTGTATATGTATCGAGATTTATACATATTATTGAAAGAAGCATTTTAATATACATTCTAGTTATTTGTATTTTAGCTATTTAACAGTAAGAACTGATTAATTGATTTTTTTTGGCGCCAAACGAAGGTATATAATGTTAGTTAATTATCATAATCAAAGGTTCTGAGGAAGTCTGGTATGGACAGATGAAAGCACTTAACCTGTATGTTCCTGAAGTATCACTATCTGTGCTTTGTGTAGAATTTTCATCTTCGTGTTGTGTGATTAAACAGTGGATTCTAGTGACTACAATATTTGTGGATTATTATTGTTGCTCCACTTGCAGTTCTGTTCGAGCTTGAAGTTACAGTGATCGGCTGGTTTCATTCTTGGTGTTTAGACCACTTGTGTTTTTTATTGTAAACACAACAGCTAGTGGAACACGGAATGTCAACACCTGAACAGTACATGAGCCTTACAGCATATGGTGGTGTTGTGTGCCTGTCACGTTCCCTGCCAGATATATATATATATATATATATATATATAGATAGATATATATATATATATATATATATATAGATAGATATATATATATATATATATATATATATAGATAGATATATATATATATATAGATAGATATATATATATATATATATATATATACATATATATATATAATACAGATAGAAAGGGCAATAGAGTGATATATGGTGATATAGATGGATTCAGCGATATTTGCAAATATAATAGATAGTTCAACGACATTCATAACACCTTGGAGGTACAAATAACTAGGATACCGCCAACCATGGAATGTGTAACATACCGACATGCGTAACCACGAGGCTGAAAGATCGATAGAGCACAGTACTGGAACAGTACAGCCGCGAGTAATAGTATGATGATATGAAGGGACAGTTAGTCACCGCTGCCGGTGTTGCAGTCCACGTATGTACTGTGTTCAACTGTGTCTGTGAGTGCCGTAGTCTGTGTAAGTGTGCATTGAGGGTGCCGTGTGCATCTCTGTGTGACTGTAATGTGTGTGTGTGTCCACAACATGTGTTTGTTAGTGCCAAGTCAGAGGCAGATCAGTACGGTAGGTGTGGGTATAGCTAGCCGTAGGCATATGGTTACTACCTGTCCCACAGTAGGAGGGACAGCCCCACCCTGGGCAGGTGTGTCCTGACATAAAACAGTACAAAGGGCAAATGTCCGAGATGGTAGGACATTAATATGTCCCATATATAATGTAACAGTTGTATTTAATAGTTATGCCTGTATGTAAGAAACGTAAATGTTACATGCAATATGATAAGTAGCCAAAGTCACACAACAATAGGTATGTATTGAGGATAAAAGTATGTGCTAACCTGTGTACTGACTGTGGCTACGTGTTGGCCTGTAAACACCGCTGTGTGTCCCGCAAGTGTCCAACAATGACGATATGAAAAGGTGGCAACCCATGGCTAACAGGCTCTTTTACCAACACAACCACAATGACTGCAAATATCTGGGACAGAAATACAAGGGATAGCTGTCACTTACACATATCCCTTGATATATTGCTGCAATTACAGAGGTATACAAGTAGCAAGCTCACCTGCAGACGATATAGAAACCAATTAACAACGGTCCAACGTACAATCCCGTAATATAAGTCTACTAACTGTTAGCTCTCTAATTAGGGACAGAGCCCACACACATATATATGGATTATGTAGAAATGCAAGGCCCACAAACCTGTATATGCTACATACACCCACCTACATCCCCCACACTAGAAACTAAAGCAATACAGACTGTAATAGCAGCACAAACATCCAGTCAGTCAATTACATCTGCAGAACCCTCAACATACCGTGTGAGAGACACAACTAAAGGCGTCATGCAAAATTGCAGGCGTTGTATAATGGAACAAACAGCCATGTTACAGGTTTTGTTTGCAATACTCCGTTATCAGACGTTGGGATGACATGTTGAACCAAATACTCTACCTGTCACACACAATCCACGGGGGACATGAATCCAAAGTATACTTGTCTCCATGCATAGCAGTTGCAATTACACATAACAAAACAAAATACAGACCATCTCCCCAAAGGTAGGGCAAATAGGCAACGCCCAAGTGGAGAATCCAATTATACCCCACTGTTGCCACGTAATTGGCGAATGGAGTAGCTGCACAGCTGATATGCAAGTAATTAGTCACTCAGGAACATCAATTGGCGGGATGAATCTACATGCTACAGGTATCGACGTATATAAGGATGACTTGCCAGACATTCAAACCGTATGCTCATACCGAATACCAGTTGAAACACTGTGAGAGAGATAGAAGCAAACCGTAGCGATAACAAGGTATGCAGAATGCCCGATATGTAAGGTTATGTATAGCATGATCTGTATTAATTAGTTTTACTGTATGTATAGCCTGGTTTGCATTAATTAAACATGTCCGCAATGCATAAAGTGGGGAAAGGTATTTATGTAGTGATCCTAGAAACGAACCAAAATACAATGCAGCAAGTCTGTCAGCCAGATAATAATCCAAATAGTCGAAGTGCCTTTGGGGGAGAGATTATCAGTGTTCGACCAGAAATTATTTAAATTAAGGAAGCTTCAACTTGAGGTTGCATATTTCAAAGATTGTGAACATGCTAAGGTGGTACCAAAGGGGCTGAGGTCCTGGCAGTACCCAACAGGACTGGTAGAGGGATCACAGTTCCATAAAGACTTTATTGAACTGTTTGATAAACATGGGTTTGAATTACTGAATTTGATTTGCTCCCATTATAAAGCCGTCATAGACATTGTAATAAAGGACTTGAATTTATTAAATACATCAATCATGAAGGATTTAGAATTTCCCAATTTTAAGTTTGATTACGAGCGGACATTTAAAAGTATAGATCAGCATATGACCAAGATCAATATGTTGAAAACACAGAAATTGCATAGAGATATGAAGGCATATAAAGAAGGGGTAACGTACCCCAGACCACCTAAATCTCAAGGAAATTCGTTGATCCCAGACACGTATACAGCTGTGACCCGACCTTCGATATGTGATCGGGAAGGGGGACCGAATATTAATAAGAAACCGAAGATGACATCCCAAGCGGTTATGACCGAATCTTGGATAGAAAGAATTAATTTGGAAGACCAGCCCATCATGATTAATACTGAGGAAGATGATGCAATTTTCAAGGGCTGCCTCGACCCAAGGGGCATCACCAGAGAAGAAACAACTGAAAAACAAAACCCGTATGAAGAACTAGACATTTCCCTGGCTGAATTTGAACAGCCACAAATCCTATTGAATTCTAAGAAGGATTTTAAAATATACAATTTTTCTTCTTTTCATTTTTCGATGGAGTTAGTGGATCTGTTAGCCAAAGGCATGTCCTTTGTTCCCAGTAAAAGGGCAGATCTGGCAGAGTTATTATTGGATTTAAAGTTGTTCATTAGGAAATGTAATTTGAATTTGATGTTGGGGAATATAGGAGTCACTGCAACCCCTTTTCAAATACCCAGCACATTTAACCCCCCTATACATCCATCTTTGTTACTCTTTGAGAGAATGTGCGAATTGGAAATCTGTCGCTCTATTGAGATGAGGGCAACCACAAATTATAATATCACGAAGGAAGAGTGGGAGTCATTGAATCTCCTAAGAGGCTCTTCAGTTCGGGTGATGCAGCCAGACAAAGGAGGTGGGTTAGTAGTGATGGAGTTGGCAGATTACAATGAGAGAATGGAGACAATCTTGTCTTCGGAAAGTTATGTGACTATTTCCTTGAATGAATTGAATGGGCATTTGGCAAGGATCCGTATGTATTTTGAAGATATGTTCATGAATGGGTCTATAGACAAGAGTATTTTTAATTATATAGCAATGGCATCCCCTAGGATACCTGTGGTTTTTGGCAACCCCAAGATTCACAAGGATGTCCATCACCCTCCAGTGAGACAGCTGGTAAGTGCAAAGGGGAGCATAACTTATGCAGCAGCCAAAGTAGTCGATACTTTATTAAAAAAATATGTTAAACTTGAACAGCATATATCAAGGGATTCCTGGTCCTTTTTGACAAAGGTGAACTCTTTAACCCTTAAACCAGGTGATGTTTTCCTCACCATAGATGTGGTCGATTTGTATTCTTCAATACCCCAAGATATTGCGATAGATTGGGTAGAGGAAAGGTTATTAGCAAGGGGTGCCCCCAAAGAGGAGATCTCAATGGTGAGAGAGCTTTTGGACATAATCCTTACCTGTAATTTTGTGACTTTCAATCAGAAATATTATCATCAGACAAAAGGTGTCCCGATGGGGTCACCATGTGGGGGGAGTGTAGCCAATTTGGTTTTGGCATCATGGGAAAGCAACTTTGTGCTCAAGCATCCAGTTATATCAGAGAGGGTACATCTGTATACAAGGTTTTTGGATGATATTTTCATAGTCATGGAAGGAAAGAGAGAGGTAGCTGATAGCTTAGTGAATGATTTGAATATTTCAACTGATTTTTTGAAATTTACCTGGGACTACCAGGAAAATAAGGTCACTTACTTGGATGTCGAGTTAATTAAATCATCTGAAAATGGATATACGGTGGCCAAGATTTATCATAAACCTACGTGTTCCAGTAGCTACCTACATTTTGACAGCAATCATCCTTACCATCAAAAACGTGAGATCGTGAAAGGACAATTGTCCGAGCGGCTAGGATGGTTACCTTGTATGCTGATTTTTTGTTGGAAATGGAAAGAATTAAAGAATTGTTTTCCAATAGAGGCTACCCAACCCCCATGTTGGTAGAGTTGATAATGGAGGTAAAACATAAGAGAAGATCTGGTGTTTACCAAACGCTTTTGGAGTCACATCAGGGGGTATTGAATGGACATAACGAGTCAGAAAATAATTCTCAGTTTATCAATCAGTCCATGAGGTTTGTAATGACCTATAGTTTGGATGCTCCAGGAATAAGTTCCATCATTAAAAGATTTTGGGCTGTTGCAATCAGTGAGTTTGATGGGTTACAGCAGTTAGGTCAACAGGTAAAATTTACCTATAGAAAAGGCCCAGGCTTAAAGAATATCTTAGAAGGCTATTCGGGAGTATCAAACACAAGATCTGGAATGTTCACATGTAATTCATGTAGATATTGCAGATTTGTTAAAACGGGGCTCAAGCTCCCTATACGTAATAGCATTTATACAGTAAAAGGAAGATACAATTGTAAAAGTTCCCATGTTATATATGTTGCAGTATGTAATTCCTGTCCGAGTTTTTATGTGGGGAAAACGGACAGGAAATTATGCCAACGTATATACAAACATTCTTATGCTATAAAGAAGAATAAGGAAGAAAATGCCCTGGCTAAACATATCCATGAGCACCCTGAGCATGGTTTTAATTTCATGGCAATTGACCATATTAACCTTAAGCATGGAAGGGGGATGGATTCACTTTTGTTAGAAAGGAAAGAATTGCTTTGGCAGCTGAGACTCAGAGCATTTGTACCTCCGGGCCTAAATGGCATGCTGTCAACAACATGTATATTAAAGTTAAAGAGCCTGGAGAGGTAGTCTCATTGACAGTCTGACACCCCTTATTACAGTCTAAAATGTCGCTTACGTGAAATTTTGTGTATATCCATGCATTTTATGTCACTATATTTATTTTAGAAATTGTAGTCAATTGTAGGTTAAAGTATGATTGATTTTTTATCAATGTTATTTTGGTAGTGACTTTTTTTCCCTTTTTTTAGAAAATGTTTTTTATCAATGTAATCATGGTTTATTGCAATGTTTATTTATATCTTAGTGTGATATCATTAAAGTAAGGAAAGAGACAGGATAATGTTCATTATATGTAGTGATGTTGTATCCCTTTAAAGGTGAATTAAGGGAAGTGATGTCATGGATGTAAGAGTTTAAAGGTCAAGGTGGCCATTTTGTAACTTGGTGTAGATACATTTAACTATTTCTGAAGAAGTTGGTCTTGGCACTGACGAAAAGCTATATTTTTAAGGCTTAAATAAATTGGTGGCTTTTTACAGAGACTTTTATTTGACTTCGACTATTTGGATTATTATCTGGCTGACAGACTTGCTGCATTGTATTTTGGTTTGTTTCTAGCATTCCTTTTGGGAGCTTCCAGGCCATCTGTTTCTTTTTGTGTGGTTCAGAAGTTTGTTTGAGTTTCCATTTTATTTATGTAGTGATGTCTTGCTGAGCATACTAACGCTTGTAGAAACTGCGCGTCCAGCAGTGGGACACAAGGTACACAGCAGAGACACCACAAGGGATGCTACATGAGGGCGTTAAACAGAACAATTCCATACAACCCGCCGTCAGTGGTAGGGTATGTCCAACAAGGACGTGCCATAGCAGGGGATAGTATATGTTGATATACTGTCACAGCACACATGTGTATGGGCATATAATGTTAATGACATATCTAAGGTGGTCCCGCTGTGCAAATATGCTTTGCATTATGGGATACTATGTGAAATATGTGTAATGTATAGTATTATAGGTAGATATGACAGATATTCTACACAGCATAACAGGCATATCATGCATACCACAGGTATCGTCTATTGGTATGTACAATAACAGGATACATATGGCTTGTAGGCATGGGACATTGTAATAGCATGATAGCTAATCTAAATGGAAGGGCTACCAAGTAACCATGCACAAAGGACATGTAATAGCTTCATAGGTGCATAGTGGGGTACTATGCAGTCTGGCAAGTCCATGTGTAAGCACAACTACAAGTGTTCACACTAGTGGCACCTCTCTAGGGTAGTGTCCTGTGAACAGCAGAGCCATGTGTCACCTGCACCTTTGGCACAGTACAGCCACTGCAGTGATCCCAGGCATACATGTGTCTCCCAACCACCAAGGGAGGTATCACATGAACAGTGCTACTGCGTGTCCCTGCGTGATGTACATAGGACTTATGTTCCAAAGCATGGTGAGTGTCCGGTTTGGGAATGTAACCCACAAGCACATCCCACTCATTGTGGCGTGTGTGCACATATCCATGAGCATGTTGCTCACAGTGGCCTCTGCTTATGTCGTGTATGAGGAGTATATCCATTAATAATGTTGTGGACATGGGCCCTGTCTGATCAGCAGAGGTCACCCCTGAGTATGTAGTATGCAAATGTGTACAGATGTGGTGTCCGTAGTGCAGCCGCATATTTAAACTGTCGGAGCTCAGTAAACGTCATGGCGTGTTAATGTTGTGGCATGTAAAGCTGTAGCTGTTGTGTAAGGTACACCCTAAATGGGGTGGTGTACCCTTGAATGTGTGTAGATGTCTTGAGTTCAGAGGTACAATGGGTGCCTATGTACCAGCTACACCCAGTACAGATAGGTGTGGCCACATAGAAGGATATCCACGCCACAGTGGCACACGGTAACCACAGGAGTGGGTGCGACATGTGTGTGTACTGCAAACATGTACAATGTGATATGTATGTAGGGACTACCATCCATGTGATAGTCAGTGGGTGAATGGTGTAATGCAAAGGTGATGTGCATGCACCTTGTGTCATGCAGCTTGATGCCATGATAGTCATATTATGTATCTGTCACAGCGACACCCATATGGATGGAGTCAGTATCAGCTGGTGGAGCAATCATGGTGCTTTGTATGCAGGGGTTTGAAAGCTAGGCAGAGAAAGTCCCCTGTGCTAGCCTGTTCCACAGGGAAGCATATACTGAACATGAGGGGCCCTATGACTGAGGACTGTGGTATGCCAAATGTACCTGACATGTAGTAGGTACTATGGTATGCTGGCCTCACTGTGTGTGTCCTGTCCATGAGCCACATAGCATAACATCCTGAGACAAAGTGCGATGTGCAGGTGGATGTGTATGTTGTCAATACCAGAATGGGGAATGGTGCTGAAAGGCAATGAGAGGACAATGTAGGATGTGTGGACTCCCGTACCATCAGCAACTGCCCTGGTAACTGTATGAAAGGAGTCTACCATGTGTAGGGGCCATGCTCTGGCCCTAACAAGCCCAACCTGGGTGGCAGCAAAGGACGGGAGCCCAACAATGTCTCTGTGAATGACGTCCTTGATGATGTGCCCCATAGCCATGCAGAACAGTCCAGTCAGGTGTGTAGGACTATAGTCCCACTCGTGCATTGTGGTGCCACCTGTGTGTAGTGTGATAAATGCTGCTGTGTGCCATTCAGGGGCTACAATGTCTGAAACAAGGCTATTACTGAATATGGTGGCCTAGTGGGGAGACATGTAATTCAGAGGTTGGTGGACATCACAGCCTGGGACGTTGGAAGGTGACATGGGGCCAGTGTCCCAGGACATATAGAGTGTAGGTCAGTACAGTGTAGGTGTGACCACAGGGACACCACAGTGTTCATGTATGGATTGTGGCCCTGTAGTGAGTGAGAGGGTGTAATGCTAGCATTGAATCCATCCTCCAGCATGTTGCCAACATCACCTGGGTCTGTAATGTTCCTGAGTGACTGTTGTATGTGACAGCAGATGTGGGTGTTGCCATCGACTACTGACATACCACCATAATGCCTGGTGGTACACCCCGGAATGTGTGGCAGTCATGTTTACATAGCTAGTCTTGGAGTATGTGATGAGGGACCCTGTGGCCCCACCACGGCTGACCAGTGAGCCACCCCACACATGGGAATGTACACCACTGTGCAACAGCCTACACCTGTTGTACATCATATGTCCATGGAACATGACCACCAGAGTGGCATCTGTTATCTGGTGTGTACCATCATGGCTCTGTGTGGAATAACATGATCCATGCAGTTGTGTACATGCTAATGAAGTGCAGTGGGGTATGTGTCAGCATTTGTATGTGCATTGTCTATCTGCACAGGTGTCATGACGTTAACAACTGCTGTCAGCAGACATCTGTAGTAGGTGTTGTAGTACTCATGTACTGTGTATGCTGTGATGGGTGTGGTGCTGGGATGTGGCTAACAAGGTTGATTAGCATATGTTCGGAATCCACCAATGAGGGGATAACCCCAGGTGTGTAACACCAGTCACATGGTGGTAGTGTTCATGCCAAGGTTAATGTAGGTCTTGAAGGTGGTGTGTATGGGTTGATCCAGCACAGTGGAGGTTATGACTCATGGATGTGTCGGTACATGAGTGGCTATCCCAGTGAAGTGTGGGGTAGTGTCAGTCACACATCAGTAGTAGCTGTCTGAGGCCCACTGTCCAATATACCAACAAAGAAGGTATGTTAACCGTGGGGTATGATGTTGACTCTGTAGCTTGTTACAATGTGTATAGCGGTCCCGGACACAGTTAGTTGCACATGGAGCACCTCTGATGCATTGTGCTAAGTAACTTGCCAGGATGTGTGCAAAACATAGTGGGATATGGGAACTCCTCAGCTGTCGGTGTGCCGGTCCAGGTATGTGCCTGAAAGGTATGGTCTGTCTATAACCTGTCATTGCAGGTGTGCTCTGCAGAGCCTAGAGGCATTGGCACAACCCTCCACATGTTGCATATGTTGACGTATAATAGCAATGGCAGCCCCTAACATTATGTTGTCTCAGTTAAGCTTTTACAGTTTTCACTTCTCTTAGTATACTACAGTGTTGCAGTGTGTCTGAGAAAACATGGTGGAATGCTGTTTGTAGAGTTGTATGTGCTGTGCTGTGCTGGCCTACTGTACTGGCTGTGTAATATACTCAGTCTGATTGTTTTCACCTGCTAGCTGTGGTAGTTCTCCTTGGTTAACTTATTGCTATTTGTTTACCTTCCTTTTCACTGTTTGTGTCCACAGTGAGCGGCGCCGCGCATAGGAGCACAGGGAAGTGCACATCCGCTTCCACGTGCGCACACAGGCTTATACATGCATACAAACACTTACACTGGCTTACACAACATTACACGGGCTTCAACAATCTTACAGTAACTTACTCGTTCTTCAACTTGCGCACACGGGCAGACACACATGCACACATGCTTACTCGGGCTTACAGGCTTGCACGGGCACAAGCACACTTCACCAGGTTTGCAAGGAACTTCAGTGATATCCATGGTGTACACCATCAGTTTACTGACTTTACCTAGGATAAATCATAACACGCCTCTTCCACTGATGAGTCACTGACAGCAAACATGTGACACACTGCTCCTATAAGATTACAGTGTTTTATACATACACACTCATGATGTCACCTATCTTCTATGCTGATAGTCCCCTTAACCTACTCTTACACTGTAGAGGCTTGGCCCATATGGCATGACAAATTGTGCTTCACTATCCTCAGCCTCAATTGCATAGGATTGCCTACTAATGCTTGGTTACATCTCTGAGAGTGTGCTTCCACACATAGCAACCACTACTCAATAGCCATGTTGTCTTCAGCTTGCCATTCACCTGCATGACGAACTAACTTTTAACTGACATTGCAATTTGTATGTATATTTTACATATTTGTCTTGTTTTGTATGCACAGCACGTACTTGCACCACTGCGCTACGCTTAAACACCGGAGATCGGGGGAGGACAACTAGAGTTTTATTAATTTCCAATGGAAAAACATGCCACTGGCCTTATATTTGGCCATTGGCATGCTTCTTCAACTAAATCCATCCTTTATTTGCAGATGACATTGCTCCGTTTAGCTACTTGCAGAACGTTACTCGGTTAACATCCATGTACATTTCTGCACATAACTCTACTCTTGCACGGACAGCTTACTGTTTCATGTATCGCATATTTTACATCATTTGCATAGCTTTCACCTACAAATGGGGTAATTTGCATATCCTAACATTGTCCGTGCAACGTTCGTTTTAGGGGCTGTGTTACACGCCTCTACAGGATATTGCTGAATAGCTCGGCAGACATCTTGCCTTGCTCTACTCTTACTCTACTTGTACACACTGACCAAAGCTTTGTGAATCCTGACCTAAGCTTTGCTGTGTGCTAATATGTCTATTTGTGGAGTAAGCATGGCTGTAGGTATGTTTTGACCTGCTACGTCTGTCATTTCTACAGAGCAGCTCTCACTTTCATCATTTGTAGAGGTGACAGCCCTATAGGAACTATATGTACAGCTGTGACATTTGACAAGTCCACACATACCTGCGGTCAATACTAAACTGACTACTTCAGCACTTTTCATACCTTCAGATTTGTCTTGTAGTGGTATAGTCGATAATACTGTTTCCTATAACATGTATCTGTTTCTGATACAAGATATGTCATTTTATTACACCACTACACACAATATATGAAGAAATCACAGGCCAGATGCCATTACATTCCTTTTGTAGGACACACCCGCCCAGAGTGTTGTGTTCCTCACAAAAGCCAACAGGTGCTAATCAAAACATATTCTGCTATCATCTACCTTATGTGTTCACTGGTATTTGCACTTTCCGTCAGTGGCAGAACTCACATGCGAGTGTGGGAGACTGAACACTGTATCGGGGACACTGCATAGCACCCTGAGGGACACATTTATGTTTCTATTAACCTTCCACATTGACTATCACAGGGCATAAGTATTCATCCAAATTTATCGAGGTACATGCTTTTGACTTATACATGTTTTGTCATTTGTCATCACGTCTTTCTTCACACCTGTCCACCTAATCTCACTAGTTCTGTACATTTATTTAGGTCAGGGTTAACTTCATACCTCTCAACTGTACACATTTTGGGTAAATGTCCCGAACCTAGACTTCTGATTTTGTTCCTTTTTTAATAATATTGTGCCTTTCTGGTAATTTAGTGGCAAGTCATTAGGGACTGTGGGGTTAGACAATAATGACAGACGTTAGTAGTTTACAATTAATAACCCTCAAAACATTCATACTAATGAATGATCCATTATTCTATCAATGTTCTGACTTTGTAAGAGGAATATTTGAAATATTCCCTATTTGTACTTATTTTAAAATGCCTTTGTCCAGATGTCTTATTCTGATTGAGAGGTATGGTTACCATCTTAATCGTATGCATGTACGTCCATGATAATCACTTACACGACACTAATATAACTCCTTACGTCTTCCCCCAATAGTTTACACAATATCCAGTAGATGGATTCTTCATTTTTGGAAGTTAGAGGCGTCTGCTATACCCACATAGGAATATTAATCACTCCCATGGGGCGGACCTCAATAAATCTGTGCCAACCAACACCTAGGCACCTAGGCCCATTATTGCATACCCATGATTCCCAGACCTGACACCCCTCCACAGTAGTCATAACACATATTTAATGTGAGTGATAATAAAGTATGTAGACACTTCTAAGCACTATCCACTCTCCGCTTGTCGGGACATATGTCATACATTCTGTCAACCCATGTGTTATTACACTTGCACAAGCTACTGTTGCATGTACAGCTATATTGTAGTTGCGGATGACACTTCTTTGCAGCAATCATTACAGGACAGTGCGTGTATAAATTCACAATTTTTGGGGTCCTGCAAAGGACACCTATATCCATGTTTAAAGAGTAGGACTTGCAGATCTGGCACATTGATACTTTCTGGGCAATAGTTTTGAGAGCAGCAGTGTATTTACCTTAATTGCATGTCTGTATGTCTATCCATACTAGCTATGGTGTAACCTATTTATGTACATGTGTTATATCTACGAGGACATTTGTTTATATGTTTGTTAGGTATATATCAATTAATGTTGTATGTGTTTGTGTATATATATATATATATATATATATATATATATATATATATATATATATATATATGTCTGTACATTCTTTATTTCATATATTTATTTAGTTTAAGTCTGTGGATATATATCTATACACAAATGTATATATCCATATATAGACATTACGTGTAGAAACCAGCATTCATTTGCTATGCTGTGAGCGGATTACACACGCACAGGCACACTTGCATTTCCTTATTGTGGGTTACGCGCAGGCGCACATGCATATCCTTATTGTGGGTTACATATGTTTACTAAGTCTTTGTGCTTACGTGGGCTTTATTACTTGTGACAGTGCCAGTAAAATATCTGTAATCTGGTTAACGGACATATGCGAAACACACGTTCACCTTTACATATTTAAATGTCTGTACAGCACAGACGCATTCATTACACTTTAACATTATATGTGCTGTAGTCGTAGTTGAACAGGGACTGCATTCACATTGGCCGGATGCTGTAACCACTATACTTTTGGTGTTCTGACTCATTTATATGCATACCCATAGTACATAGCTACATTAACATATGCCTCACCGCTTCACTTATGACACAGGCATCCATTCTCCTGCTGGGAAAATGCGGTACTACATATTACACATTCCCTATTCCCTACTGCTCTGGACCCAAGCTGCATATTTAATCACTGCAGGGATATTCAGAACCCCAAGGCTTATAGTCCTGACACATACAAGTCTTTAATTGTCAGGGTGTTCATGTGGTGATCTGGGTTTAGGCTTGTCCGCCTGGTGAACGGAACTGCCCTGACCATGTTCAAATGTCAGACAAAGCACATGGACAGAGTTTGTCCATTTTAAACATTTTATCTGTGTTTACAGACACAGGTGTTTGGGCACCGGTCAGCAGCTTATAATGTTGGCAATACATAATATGGGTGGGGGTGGTTACAATACATAATCCATGGTGAGTGGTGTTCCCATTCATATTATTTTACCTTTGTTTACAGACACAGGTGTTTGGGCACCGGTCAGCAGCTTATAATGTTGACAATACATAATATGGGTGGGGGTGGTTACAATACATAATCCACGGTGAGTGGTGTTCCCATTCACATTTGAATATTTCCTGTATTCATTCATACGAGGATTATTATTTTGGACATGAATTAACTATGAATTAACTACAGATATGCAGTAGTACAGTAAGCATATGTGAAGGTTTGTTACAGTAAAAATGTATGGACCTCTGTAATACTCGGGGACTACCCCACATCCTTCACAACATTTCATGCTAATGTACATACTATTATTCTGTGAACTTTCGAAGTTTGTGAGAGCAGTACTTACATCTGTCCCTATTTGTCCACCCATCATTTTAGGCTTTGTCCAGATTTTGTTGCTGTAATAGGTTGAGAGTTGGTGTCGGTATGTGATTGAGTTGAATATAAACTGTCGATAATTCAGTGGGGAGTAGGGATACCACCTCTTCCTCTTTGCGAGGGGAAGTCCCACTTTGGACAGTTGTGTCCTACGACGAAACCTAAGACATGGCAAATGTCCTGTGATTGTAAGACAAAAGTATATTTCTTATTTTCTTTAATAGTTGCATGATACAGGTAGTTTGTATCTGAAACACATAACTATTATTTGGGATAGCATAAGCAATTCAAATGCTATGAAATAAGCTTTTATCTTGGCAAACAAGTGTAATTCTGTCCTTTGCACTGGCCGGGGGTATGTTTTATCCTGCATATTCTCACATTTCTACAAAAGATGTCCCACCTTGGGCATCTGAACAGGTGGCAACCCTAGTGGGGAGACCTGCATGATGGACAGGTGTTCCATCCTGCATAGTATGTTTTGCATGTCTGTCTAGAAACTGAACAGAACCGTGACTACACATACATGTTTTGCCCAGATGTGTACAGTACTAGACACCGTGGCGTGTAAACAACTCTGATGTTTCAACAGGTTACTTATCCCACGTGGGATGTACACACATTTTGCCAAAACATGAACGCGCGGGCATTTGGATTTACGTAACTGTGATGGGATGTTTACAAACGTGGGATACATATTTGCAATCCTGACAGTGCCTAGGACGATACTTCCTACTACATATGGGGAATACTCGCTATGTGTAAGTGTATTTCTGCGCAAGGCTGGTAGCTGGATTTGGTGGACATTCGGACATGGGTGCGGGTTATGTGCTATACAGGGGATGTTGCATATTGCATTTGCATGCATGGGTTCTGCATTTGGATGTCCCGGTTCCGCATATAGCATCCTATGTGTATGTGCCAGTTACGTTCCTGTTCATTTGTATAGCACATTTTAATATTCATATGTTTGTGTGAGTTTGGTATACAATTTGGACTGTCAGGTTTCTTCACGGTTGTTATATGGCCACAACTGCCCAGCTGTGTACTATCACTACCACTGTGGGACTGCTGGTGACCCTGCCCATGGGGCTAGATGTGTGTATTGGCAGCGAGCTGACATGATGCGCTTCACTTCCACTGGGTATAACTACTTACAGTGCAGTACATTACGGACACACGATTTTAAATATCATTTGTTCCATGGACGGAAACTCATATTGTGTTGCGTGCATTTCTGTTTGGTTCTCAATTTTGTGTGGCTGGGAACTGTCTTGCATGCTTTGCATACATTTCATTATCCACGGACACTGATAGGTGCGATTACTATTGCAGGCAGACTATAATATTCAGCAGTTTAGGTTGCTCATCGACAGCCGACATTGACACGCCTCCGGGTGCAGCTTAGTAACGCCCCATGCACTCGAGCACGTGTCCTATGCACGTAGATGTGGTGGCAGCGCACCTTCATTAATATGCATATGGCACTACTACACCATATATACGCCGCACGGCCGGCGCAGGCCTTACACCGGCCTTGCACCAAGCTTCATGAATCCGGGGGAACGTTTATATTTTTTTCAATTATACCATCTATCTACAGATTTGCAGTCTGTGTTGTTCTCTGGTACCTCAAATGCGAGTGTATTAGTGTTGCTGCTAATCATATAAGTATTTTTGCATTATAATTAGCCTTTGATAAATGCAAATCTGCTGCTGATTGCTTTATTTATTTTTAAATGAATAAATTACAAAGCTGTAAAACTGTCTTTTTGAAAGTACATTATGACATGCTTGTCATACTGGCTTTAAACAAAATGTATCACAGTCTGCTGATTTCTGTAAGTCCACAAGAGGTACTTTTGACTTGTCCATGATAAACAGATGCCTCAGTGGTAGCTGCCCAAAATAGTAAACTATTTATATTTTTTAAATAAATATTCACATAAAAGAAAGATCTAGTTATGCAGAATTCTTAAAACACATCTGCTCTTGAGGTGACATTCTATAACCTATTGTTTGCATTTTCACTAAATCCGTGGTGCTATTTACCTGCCAGTTTGTTTTCTCACTTACAGACCTACACAGTCTGCCACAGGTTAGGCAAGAAGAACAGACTGACAATACCACAGGTTCTCATCCATTACTACTCCTTCATTTCAGGAGCCATTTACAAGAAATAACTGCATGGGTTTCCCTGTTTCAATGACATGTGTCTGAAGGCCATACTTTGGGAGCTGTGCTGTGTTATTATTTCAAGAACCAGGCATCACAGTAGTATAATAAAGTACATGGTTATTCATCTCTGAAGTCTGGCTCAAATATGGGCAAGCTAGGGCCTATGGAGGGGTATATTTTCCTGTCTTAGAAAAATGTAGACAGCTGGCCACCTAAGAGAAACTGGTGTACGATTTGCCATGTTTTTATAAGAAAAAAAAAACTCATATCTTATGGATGCACCGTTAGTGCATGTGTTCATTGTCAGTGATTATTTCTGGATTTACCTTTGATTCTGGAAGTAAGAGGTTGAGAGCTATGATGGTGTCAGTGATTGTCCTTAATTACTTCTGGATTTGTTCCTGATTCTGCAGTTAAGAGGTTAAGAGCTTTAATAATCTATGTCATTGCAGGATCCATCAGTGGACAGTAAAGGCCCAAAAGAATTAGTTAACATGCACTGCTAAATTGTATTAATCTCACACTGTCGCCACTTGGCAATCACCAAAGCAGAAAGAATCACAAAAAAAAAAAAAACAAACAAAAACATGAAAAGAACATTAGCTCCTGTACAGATTTTTTCCATATACGTTAAACTCCATTTGTGGTGCTCTTCTTTAACCTTATGTTAAATACAGGGAACAAAACAATCCAAACTGCTCAGCACCAAAACTTTATTAACCAATCTGGCACCTCGGCCATTCGCCTTCACGGGATTATATACAAAACACACATGCACTTCTTTTATACAGGTATGAACCCAATTAGCTCCATCTAGCAAACAATTAAACAATAAATCATTTAAACATTATACCATCTTAAAATTATAAGTAAAAAAAATTCTGATATAAATAACCCACTTAAATATTATATCTAAAAGCACACATTCACTTCTTGATTCAACCCGCTAGAGGACAGTGTCTTATAATTTAATATCATTTTTATTTCCAACTCAATTAATTTATTAGAGTAATCACCTCCCCTACGGAGGTAAGGTTTTGCTGACACAAAGAAAAAGAAGCCTACATCTGAACCCCCATGTATTCTGATAGTGTTCTGCCACCAGACTCTCTAGATTTTGGTTCCTTATATCCCTTAAATGTTCCATTAATGGACCTTTACTTTACATTTTGTCTGACCTACATACTAGGCAGGGACCAAGTAGTTGCACCCTATAATATATACAATCCACCTTGATTCACAATTAAAAATGCCATTAGCAACATATGTTCTCCCATTCAGTTTTGCACCTGTAGGATTCTTTACTTTTTAACACGCCTTACAATGCCCACATGGAACTATACCACTACATCCACTCAATGTATTCTGTGGTCTATACACATAATTCAAAAGTTCTTTTAAGTTATTACTCCTTTTATAATAAAATGTGATATGTTTTGGAAACAATTTACCTATAACTTCTTCATTAAAACAAGTGAAAACCGATCTAAATGAATGAAAACAGATACACAAACTCTCGAACCCGAAAAAGCAAGGTTGTCTTGGGGTGGTTTTCACTTGCTTTACTGGTTGTCTTGGGGTGGTTTTCACTTGCTTTACTGGTTGTCCTGGGGTGGTTTTCACTTGCTTTACTGGTTGCCCTGGGGTGGTTTTCACTTGCTTTACTGGTTGTCCTGGGGTGGTTACTGGGTTAACTTCATCATTACTCACTATATGCCACACTCCCCTTATAATATCCTCCAAAATTTGAGAAAAGGGGGAATATCTAGTAACAAACAATATTTTTTCTTCACTTCTAACCACATCAAAATCACTTACTTCATTTCTCCATTTATCATTGTGCGTCCTCATTTTCTTACCCTCCAACAAGCATTTTTTAGCTTTATTAATCTGTGCAACAGTGCAACCCCGCTCATTAAGCTTACTTTCTACTTCACATAGTTCCTTATCTCTCACCTCTACATCAACTGTATTGTCAGAAATTATCTTAAGTTCCCCATAAGGTAAATAATCTAACAGATGTAGAGGATGCATGCTAGTAGCATACAGAAAATTATCAACTGCTTTTTGCTTTCTAAATTAAGTTTAACAGTTGTCCCCTCGATGTAGAGAGTAACATCAAGAAAACTGATGCTTTCCCTACTTAATTCATAAAAAAATTGAGCTAATGGGGGTTGTTATTAACAGCCTCAAAAATTTCCAAAAATTCACACTCATCACCCCTACCAACAAAAATCAAATAATCTATATACCGTTTAAACAGCATCACATATAACATTTAGTAGGGTACACAAACTTCTTTTCAAAATCGCCCATGTAAATCACTGCATAAGTAGGGGGAGAAAGATGCCCCCAGTGCAGTTTCCTTAACCTGTAAAAAACTAATTTTCAAAATACAAATAATTACCCTGCTCTCCATAAGTTCATCAAGTATTCAGAAAACTATGTCTGGACAATTCCCATCAGTGTCTCCTGCCAGCCTGGTCAACATGGGCATACTGAGACAGTGTAGAAATTGCCTCATGTTCACGGACAGTCCCCTTCTCTTAGCACATAACTCTTCTACTTGCAAGAAATGCATCGATATCAGTAAGTTGGAGTCCATTCTCTCTTGTGCCACAGTCATTACTCCTGACAAAGAGGAGATTGCTAGCACAAACACCACACCACGCACATCACAGAACCAAGCACGACACACATACACACCTATGCAGGGGTCAATAAAAACTTACTTAAACAACAGAGACTCCCAAAACACAGACACACAAACATTCCACACACAACAACAAACACATCACACACAGTAGAGAACACACCAGTGTCTCACAAACACAGCCCATTAGGCATAACAATAAACCAACGCAGCCCATAAGGCATAATAATAAACCAAACATACTAGTCATTGGTGACTCAATAGTGAGACACACTGATGTCCCCCTCACCAGGCTCAACAAGGAGAAGATCATGGTCAGCTCTGTCAGGTGCCAGAATCTGCCACATCACGCACACACTTAAGTCTTTCCACAACAGGTACAAGTATGACTCTGTCATTGTCCATGTTGGTGTGAATGACTTGAGACATACCTCCCTGGACTATAGGAAGAGAGACATGATTGAGCTCTCATAATATGTCCAAGGCAGGTATAACCCTAACCCTAAGCAGCATCCTAGCTTTACCAAGAATGATACCACAATACCAACAACCCCCATTGTGTCTTTTTTAGGCTACGTCCCAAAGACAAATCTGTCAAAAAGCAAATTGAAGGTCATGGTGCTTAACTCTAGGAGCCTTAAGCTGAAAATCACCAGAGGCTCTCCTCACACTGGAAGATGGCGATGTCTGTGCAGTCACGGAAACTTGGTTCAGGGCTGCAGAGAGCACCCCTGCCTTACCAGGCTATACCTCATTCCACACTTTCCGACACCAAAACAAGGTCAGAAAGACTAAAGATGGTGGAGTCTCTATCTTCATTAAGGACAAGCACACCTCCAGACTGGTTTGCCAGCATGATGCACTGGAATTATTCCAGGTGCAACTGACAGTTGGCAAGACACCCATCCCAGTTACAGCCAGCTACAGACCACCCCCCCTCTATGACTCAGAGCATCCACTCCTACCTACTTGACTCCATCAAGGTACCCCTTAACACCCTGACCCTTGTTGACTTCAACTACCCCACCATAGACTGGGTGAACTGCACTAATACACTCACCAAACAATTCCTTGACTTCATCAGTTCTAATACACTAGACCAGCTTGTCTCATTAACCACAAGGGGAGATAACATTCTGGACTTGGTTCTCACCAACATGAGTGATCGCTGCACCACTCCCATAGCATGTTCTTCCCTGTTGAGATCAGATCATTGGTCTGTATCATTCAAAGTTTCTATCCCACACAACCCTTTCCCAGCTGTAACCAGGCTAAAAAATTCCCCAAAAGCTGACTACAGCCTCCTACAGGAGGGTATCAGTAGCTTCACACCACTCCCCCCCCCGAAGATGCAGACAACTATACTGAACAGTACGCTAATGCAATATATAAGCACCTGTACAACTGCATGTACTCAGCCATACCCAACAGAACTAAAACCTGCTCCTCAACAAAACACAAACCTGTCTGTTGGACATCCTCTATCAACAGGCTTTACAACAAAAGGAAGAAACTGTTGTCCAAGGGTGAAAAGGAACAAATTCCAAAATGGAAAAACTCCCTCCTCAGCCTCAACAAGCAAATTAGATCACTAGTGAAAACCTCCAAACCTTCCAAGCCAATTATGAATTGAAACTAGCCAGTGAAACAAAGGGAAACCACAAGTCCTTCTTCAGTTATGTCAGGAACCTCAATGGCAAAGCCCAGGTTTGTTCCAAATTAGTACTTAATGGTACCACTTATAATGATCCTTTTGACTTAGCCAACCTGCTAGCTGTATGTCAAGAGTTAAAGGCCTTATCCAAGGCAAAGAACACAGATCCCATGGGACCTGATAGTATACCAGGCTATATTCTGCACCATCTCCAGCAAGAACTAGCTTCGCCATTAAGCACCCTATTCAACCACAGCCTAATTACAGGCTTCATTCCAGCAGAGTGGAGAACTGCCAATGTCATCCCCTTGCACAAAGGTAGTGCCACTACTGACCCAGGAAACTATCACCCCATTAGCTTGACAAGTCTGATCTGTAAAGCCATGGTCCGTATTATTATAGATCTCATAAACAAGGACATAGGCAATCTCCAAGCACTTGATCCCACCCAGTTCGGATTCATCAGGGGCAGATCTTGCCTACTGAACCTGGTTGACTTCTTTGAGACTGTCACCAAGGCCCTGGATGAGGAAAAGTCAGTACATATATCTTACCTTGACTTGGCCAAGGCTTTTAACACAATCCTTCACTCAGTCATCATCGAAAAGATAACACAACTTGGCATAAATCCCTATCTCATCAGGTGGGTGGCCAACTGGCTCACCAATAGGACCCACAAGATCAAACTAGGTGCCACCACCTCTGACAGCAGACCTGCCGCTAGTAATGTTCCCAGGGATCTGTCCTGGGACCCTACTGTTTGGCATCTACTTCTCAGAGGTTCAGGCAAAGATAAAACGCCTGTGGATGACCAAGTTTGCAGATGACTGTAAGTTGGGTGCTGTCACTGACTCCCCAAATGATGTTAACATACTGCAAGAGGGTCTCGCAGCCACAAACAACTGGTGTCAAAGTCATGGCCTTAAGTTAAATGCAAAAAAATGTATTATCATGCCATTTGGCAAAAACATGGCCCCTACTGATTACCACATCAGTGGCAACCCCCTAAACATGCAACCGGTGGTGAGAGACTTGGGTACTCAGGTTGACAACAATCTCACATTCAACCATCATGTGGCAGCAGTGGTCAGAAAACCTTTTACTTGGTTCATCTCATAAATAAAGGGATTGCATCCAGAAAAAAGGAGGTTATTACCTCTCTGTACTCCTCCTTCATAAGGCCTATAATTGAGTATAATGCTCCATTTGGTATGTACCTCTCCAAACACGTGCACCAACTGGAAAGACCACAGAAATATCTCACAAAGAGAATCCATGGCCTCCAACACCTGTCTTATGCAGACAGACTCAAATCACTATCACGCTACTTGCTATCATACAGATTGCTCAGAGGTGATCTGTATCTCACCTACAAGGCAATATCAGATCCTTCCCTACTACAGATGCTCCATATGCATAAGTCTAACTCCTTGCACATTACCCCATCAGTAGGCCTAAATCTAATATGTGACATCAACAAAACCTGCTGGAGAGACAGATTTATCTCCCGGAGACTGCCCCATCTCTGGAATAAACTTCCCATACATGTCAAACAGAGTACCTCATTGACCTTTTTCAAGCGAATCTCGATGAGTGGATGGGAAATCACAAATTTGTCCCAGGGGTTCCAACTTTGTCTCTCACTGACAGGGGCGATAGGTGCTAATTGAGGGCTCTTTTTTGGGGGATAAACTTTTGGCTAGGCTTGTAAGGGCCATAGGGCCATTAGCCTAGTAACTATCACTCCAACAAGAACCAGACCAGCTCGATACCAGGAACTGCAAGTCCACCAAATATTGACAAATAACGCTGGTGATAGTTTACCTAGGTTTCGTCTTTATTGTACAGACTTCTTCAGAACAACTACCCTTCACACTCGCATTTCTTATATACACTCCCTCCCAAAATCAATTAACACACTCAATTTTCCAATTATTCAATTACCTATTAAATTAATAAATAAATTACATAAATTCATATAATTAATTCCATGTATACACTAAATAGTACATCATGAATTAATATAATGTACTGAAAAAGCCTTTTTAAAAAAAAATTATTGGAAAATTGAGGATCCTGGTATCGAGCTGGTCTGGTTCTTGTTGGAGTGATAGTTCGTGTAGAGTGTATTTTCAGTTTTTTTTGGTTGGCCATTAGCCTAGTAACCTCCTATGATCCTATGGGTCAGACAAAACTCCAACAAGGACAGTAAAAAAAAATTACAGGGTCCCTCCTGCATCATATTTCCCATAGCTTCAAGTACAGGGTCCCTCCCGCATCATATTTCCCATAGCTTCAAGTACAGGGTCCCTCCCGCATCATATTTCCCACAGCTTCAAGTCCACACCTATGCTGAATATTAGTATATAATGATTTGACATCCACTGTTACCCAGTAATAATCATCTTGTCAAACCAAACCTTTAGCCTCATTTAATAATTCTTGAGTATTACTTATATGAGTAGGTATTTTCCCCAAAAACCTTTTAAGCTGAAGGTCCAAAAGATTACCTACATTCTGTAAATAAGAACCTACCCATGAAAGGGGGATTTAACACTTTTTTTGCACTTTAGGAACAGCATACATCACAGGGTTCATTGATTTCTTAATAAAAAGTTTTTTTAACATCACTGACACCAAGAGTCTCTCATCCCTTTCTAAAATTTCAAGTAAGGTCTTATTAAAATTAGAAAGGGGGTTACTGGTTAACCTCTCATATTCAGTTCTGTCATTCAGCAAATCATAAACCATTTTCAAATATTTCCCTTTCTCCATAATCACCCAATTACCCTCTTTATCCGCCTGTTTGAAAACATATTTATGCCTTAACTTACAAAGCTGTTGTACTGCTAACCATTCCTCTTTAGTTAAATTATAAGTTTTACAGGAATATAAAAATGTATAATAATATTCAACCTTTTTACATGCTATTTTTTTTCAAATAGACAAACAGCTGGAACATTTTGAAGGGGATAAGAAAGTACTAGTACAAACAAGGGGAGGGACCTCAAGTCTTCCACAGCCTGTCCAAAACTTTTTTCCACTGTTTGCACCAGTAAAATATTCATCAATAAAACATTGTTTAGTTCAAAGTCAAAGTCTATTTCATAAATAGACAAATATAGCAAAACATCATCCTCACATTCAAAAGAATCAGTGACATAATTTGAAATAATTTGTACTTTTTGCATAGCAAAATGTACTCTCAGATATAGTTTTCTACAAAAACTTCTTTACATCTATTAGCAAATCTGCCAAAGAAGGATTACATGTGGGAACATATTTACTTCTCTTTAACAATACTGACATTGCTTCTGGACTAATGTCCACATCTATCAAAATTCAGAGTCATATCTTCCTGTCTTGATTCCTTTCATTTCTCCCACTTCTTCGACCACTCAGCTGAAAAGAGCCATGAACACAGTCCATATCCAATGATTCACTGGTGTTCAAAACACCATCAGTCTGCACGTCTTCAAAAGAAACACTTTTCTTGTTGGAACTGGTATCTGCCAAAGAAACCGAGGATTCCCATCTCACCAAACTACTGCTACTCATATTTCTCATCTTTGACCTCCCACATCGTGGTTTACATCGCCACACATAGATAAGGCCGACCTTGAAATCTTTAATATTTCTGGACAGTTTTTTCTTTTTACATTGAATGACATCAAGCTCAATTTTGTCAACTTTAGACTTAATATCGAGCATTCTCTCACTATACATTGAAGCTGGTTGTACCATTACCAGCTGACTTTGGAGATGAAAGATTTCACCTTTGATCTTTTCATGTGATCGTAAATTTCTCTTAATGAGAATATGAAGCCAGCCTAACATGCACTGTATGATACCTGCTACCATTCTTCCAACAGGTCAGCTTCGTCTTCACAAAAGTCCATGGCAGGGAGACAATCTACATGTAAGAATCTAGGAGTGATATTAAGGCTAACATATTTTTCCAGCAGTTTGGTATCATAAAATAATGACACCTCTTTGGTCATCAGTCTCTCTCTCCAGACATTCAAATGTGCCCCATGCATCATTACTATTCACAACAAAACATGGGCCATTCAAAGCAAACTTCTTTTCTCTTTCACAGAGAATATCCACAAATTCATATTTATCCTGCACATTCAGGGTTTGAGATGTACCTGGAGCAGTAAACTCTAAAGAGTCTAGGGGCAGGTCAGTATATCAAAATACACGGAGGTTCAGATGAAGGCTTCTTTTTCTGGGTGTTAGCAAAACCTTACCTCCCCAGGGGAGGTGATTATTATAATAAATTAATTGAGTTGAAAATGAAGATGACATGAAATTATAAGACATTGACTCCTACTGGATTGAATCAAGAAATCAATGTGTGCTTTTAGATATAATATTTAAGTGAGTTGTTTGTATGAGAACTTATTTTACATATATTTATATAAAAGTGTATATTTATTAAGATGGTATAATGTTTAATTGATTTATTGTTTAATTGTTTGCTAAATGGAGGTAATTGGGTTCACACCTCTATAAAAGGAGTGCATGTGAGTTTTGTATTTAATCCCGTGAAGGTAAATGTCCGAGGTGCCAGATTGGTTAATAAAGTTTTGATGCTGAGCAGTTTGGATTTTTTTGCTTTCTGTAGTCTTGTATATTTGTGTTTATAATGTTAAATACATGGACTCAGGAGTGTGGTAGAAATTAAATAGCCTTCAGTTATCTTTTGTTTTCTTAGACTGCATTTTATTCTTAGCAATGGGAGTATGTTTTTTTTTAAATTAGAACTGCCCTTACTGCATCTATGCAGTTCAAGTGCATCTCTACCTTGCCCCACTTTTAATTAAAATACACAGTTTTATTGTGATGCATTAAACAAGCAAAAATGAGTTACTCACTCCAGTCTCTCACATCATGGAAATAGCAACTGAGAACTGTTTTTGACCTCCAAAGCATCTTGAGAAGCATACATAGCAGATCATAACCTAAGAGTTACAGATGGAAACATAAGCTCCATTTTAAATAATTTATTTTAAGAAAGTGTTCTGAAGCCAATTTTTTTCTAGTGTCACAAGGTACTACTCAGCCATCTTTAGGTTTACTCCTGCAAGACTTTGGAAGGTTTTTTTTGGAGGGGGATATTAGCTTTTTCCTAGAAGAAATATAAGTATTTTTCAAATCTGCTGCTATAAGTGGCTGTGATTTTATTATATATAATACTACCCATTAGCACTTCCTTCTTTTCACCTACTCATGTGTCCACATTTCTTTGTAATAAGACAAGGGTTTTAAATGTATTCAGACCATAACAACATATTCCTTATTATGATAAAGGAGACCACATGACAGCTAGTGGTGAAAGGCATGCTCTTTCAATACTAGCATGTGTTTGGCAGTCACTGAATGTAAGAGGATGCAAAAAAGTAGAGCCTGTGTGCATGTATGTGTGACCATAAGTTTGTGCATGTGTGTGTGTGAGAAAGAGAGAGATGGACAGATACTATTGTAGAAAACAGATGAGGAGAAGACTAAAGAAGGGACAGAGAAACAAGTAATGAAGGAAGAAAGGTGGAGAAAAAAGTACAAACCTATAGTAGGGACTCGACCTCTCAACCAATCGGGGACAAATTTCAACAGAATCAGGGACAAGTCAAGAAAAAATCAGGGACACTTTTGAAATATTAGTGCTATTAACTTGAAACATTGACAGAATCAGAGCATATGAATTAATACATATTTTAAGTAAAAGAAGTCTATAACTCTTAATTATTGTTGTTATTCATTAAGTGTAATTCACCACCTTTCCTCCAAAAGTCACTAGTTTTAGGAGGGATTAAGAGGGACAGATCTAAAATTTGAGTCAAAATCAGGGACAGTTGAGAGGTATGGTAGGGAGAGGATAACAGCCAGGCATGGAGAAAGTCAAGAAACTGATCCAGTGGGTTACATAAATTAGAAGAACAATCAATGTGAATGTATTTGTGTAAGTGTACATATGCATGTTGAAAATGTATGTAGTACGTGGAGCTTTGAGATTCTGCTCTAAATTTGGGGAAAAAACACAACTTTGTTAAGTGCCTTTCTGATGTTAGAAAACAGCTTAACAAAGTTTTGTTAAAACCCTATTTGTGCTGTTCAGCTCTACACACTCTGATCATAACTCACTTGTTTGGTGTCCTCAACATTGATGTCAAGATTTCCCCTTGACTCAAACACACAACAGGTTGGTTATGATCAGAGACTAGATCATTGTGCTGCATGTTGTGTTTGGTTTTCCCTTAATTGTTTAAGTGCAAGCTGACAGACCCAGGGAAAAACAATACATGAACTGAAGTGCAGCACAAAAAGAATATTTTGTGTTTGAGTATGGAGTGTGCATGTTATTCTTTTTTCTTTCTCTCTGTCTCTTTCCTTCAGTTTTTAATAGTGTCCCCCACCTCTGAGGGCAGAAATATAGCTAGACCTTTTGGTACCCAGGGCCGTTTCCCAATCTGACGCCCTCCTCAACTTTAAGTTGTGGTCCAAAAAAAAAAACTTTCTCTACTTTACATTTTATCAAACTGTTTGCTGTGGCTTGCTACTGCTAACAAGGAGCACCAAGCACTTCAGCCCTAACCAAAAATGCATTACCGGCATTCATTTCTGAATGCTGATAATTAACACCACACATGGAGCACTCAAGCACTTCCACAAATGCATTATCGGCATTCAGAAACTAAATGCCAGTAATGAAAATCATGCCCCTAATATCTTGCAGCTGGAGCTGCTGTTCCCTTTGCCCCACTCTACCTACACCTTGGTCTGAGGGCTTTACCTGAAAACTCCACCAACCTGCACCCAATTGGTTCATTATTTTTGAAGGAGGCAGGAGCTAGGCACCCTTGGGTCAGGCAAGAGTCATACGCCCAACTTATTCATGCCTGGGAAGCTGGCCCATCTATTCCCCCAGCAGTAAGAAATGGGTGTTGACAGGCAGATTAGCTAGCCAGTCCTTCGGAGCGGTCAACCTCTGGGCTGCTTCTGGACTTGCAGTGGCAACTTAGTCAGGAGGAGGAAGTGTGTGTACCCTCACACACATCTATTCCTCAACTGGAAAGAAAATACATCTTGGGGCTGGCCCAAAATGGTACTGGGTTAGCCCAGTGAAGCTTTAGACCTTGAGGAATCATATAAAGGGAAAGTAGATTATTAAAATGTAGATATTAAAATGAATGGGACAGTGTATGGCTCATCACCGACATCATTTTCCTGTAAGCATAAGAATTTAATCAGGTATTTTACTCCCCAGTGATTAAGGAGGAAATGACAATTAGATATATTGGAAGAATTCTGGTCTTTCGCTCCATTTCTGGGATGTTGTACATAAAGGACCTAAACTAGTTATCAAAAAATTAGCTCCATCTGGGTCTTGCATAGATAGAGGTACAAGGCCTGTGAGGTTTTATTTTATTTCTTTTGTATTTCTTAACCAGGATAGAGAAATGAACTCCATGGACCTTTTTCAGACTCAGCCCTGGTGTATTGCCTGGTCATGTGACTTGCTCAGCGTAGCACAATTAGGCAATGGAGGCTGAGGGGATCAAACATTGGACCCCTGAAAACAGCTTGTTAACAGGTCCTAAATTCTATGCGCCAGCAATTATTAATTTTGGTTTCTCTCATTTTAACAGCTTTACCAGTTTTTAAGATAGAAAATTACAGAAATAATGTGTGAAACTATGGGATGTTTTTAAATTAATGTAATAGTTCTGCTACCTACCAGTCAATAGTGAGACAGCAAAATAAGGGAACATAGATTTGAGAATGGATGTGGCTCATCTCTGTTTTTCACTAAATATGAAACAAAGTATATTGTCTACTATCTATTTCAGTTATGTATATGTTTCATAACTAGATAAGTAAACTAATCTTTAACGAGCATTTTTAGTCATGACATGAGACGTTATTGACTGGAGGATTGTTCATTGATATAACATGGACTCTTGGCACTATGAATCATGAGTTACTTCTTAGAAGTTAGTGTCAGTAAACTTTAGGCATGATGTGGTCTATTCGTGTTAATGAGATTTTTTCAGGCAACTTGTGGTAACATTCTTTCTGGTAAATCTAAACTCACTAGTGGAGTTCAATGAGGATCTACTCTTGATCCCATACTTTCCTACTTTTTCTTCACAATCGTTCCTTATAACCTTCTTGTATATATGTATGTGGTGGCATCCTAATTTTTAACTCTGACAAATCACCCAAAAACTTGCAAAGCTCGAAATGGAATTTTTAATTCTCCATAGAACTGGATATCTCTCAGTAATCTGACATGCAATGCTAAAATCAACCAGCCATTGTGAGGTTGTCCGCAATTTCCCATCCCTCATAAAAAAGCCACACATTCCACCAAATATTCATTAAATGATCCCATGGGTGATGTGTTGCCCCTGCACTGGCCCCGTAATCAAGTAGCCTCAATCCTCACCAATAGCACCAGTGAGGGACATGCACATTGGGAGGATTACAAGTACATACACTGTAATGCACAGTTTCCCTTAAGAGCACACAGACATCACAGTCAGTCTGGGGCTGGTTTCTGCCTCTTTCTCCAGATCCCCAATAAGACTCCCCACTGGCACAGCTATAGGGTTAAGATCTCAGCTGAGTAGTCAAGCTGAACCCTCCAGCAACCTCTCTGTCCAACCAGTGCTTTGTGTCTCTGCTCAAGTAGATGACACACACACACACACACACACACACACACACACACACACACACACACACACACAGGTTTACTAGCTAAGCCCTCTTCTGTGCAGAATATAAAGTAGTTATCACGACCAGCAACTACTACTACTTATCAGTTAATCTAAGGCCCTTACAAAGGGTGCCAAATCCTACTGTGTAATGTTAATATTATCCAAATGGTAAGTGTGACCAAGAGCAAGGCTACTGGAGTAGGCTATACAGTGTCACGAAATACATAAGCAAGTACTCTAAGAGCTTAAATATCTCTAAACAAACCAGCCATAAATAAAATGTTTAAATATATTTAATAATAAATAATAAAGGAACAAGACAATACTCAAACAACACAGTGACTACAGAGTTCAGAATCACAGGAAATATTTTAAAACAATGTTGCAGGACAGTCTCAAATAAATACAGAAAACATCTAAACTAATCTTTACTATATTCCTATCTATATCTAAAAGATACTATGCCTTGAATAATTTGCGTACAGAGCAAGGCAAATGCAGATGATGGATGTTTTTCGGTCCAAGACAAGATACAAAATGCCCAGTCTTTCTCTGAGAGAGTTATTAACATTATTGCTGGGTTAGCTCAGATGACATCACTCTGTCACCTGACTTCAGTTCCCAGGCTAAACAGATACTTACAATGTAACACCTCTGTGTCAAAAATACATCTCTCAGAAGTGTGCAGATGCTAGGAAGTCAGAGCAATAAAAACATTTTTTACATTTGAAACGTAGTAATTATTTCTTTTTCAAGACAATAGGAAAACCTCTAGCTCTAGACATTGTATCTGCTCACTGCACTGAAACTGAGATAACACAATTGTAAACACTCTTCTTTTCAACTTATTTTCTTGATGTTTTGCAAGTTAACTCTGTATGTTTCAGCTTCCACTATTAAAACATACATTTGCACAGGTATATAATTTATATACATTTCCGTTCTTTTCCAGTAGGGTACACTGTGGTTACATTCTTGAAGCTCAGTACATAACATACAGTTCTCTTACATTTGTAGGACAAGCATATAAATCATATCACTATTCACAAATGACATATGATTATTTACAAAATTCCAGATAGCGGGGCTGGCAGTGTCAGATTTCTATATAAATCATATTAATATTTTCAAGTGACATATAATTATTTACAAAATTCCAGATAGCTAGACTGGCAGTATTTTCCTGGTGTCACATTTCTCCTCTCCCCGAAAACTCAAGCTAGTTTTTCAAGTGACCCTTGATAAATTTTGCTTGAGAGGGTTGAGTCTATCTGGGAATACCTTACCACATTCCTTGTCTTGAGATTCCAGCTGCCTTGGTATTGCTGACCCCAGTACTCTGCTGCACTGCCCCATCATATGCCTGCAACCCTAGGCTCCACCATAGTAATTTGGGATTTTCCTGGCTGGCTCCCTGTAGCCATAGATCTCCCTCAGACTCCTCCTGCCTTGTACTGCAAATACTTAGCACAAGGGCCTACCTGTCATGGTAAGGTTTTCATCATGTTAACATTGTACAATTTGTGCCCCTGCCTCCTGCCTAGCAGTTTTACCATGTAGCTAACATCACTGACCTTCCTTACCACCTTGTAGGGTCCCTCCCAAGCTGCCTGCAGCTTGTTGTGTCTGACAGGAATGAGAACCATTACCTGCTGCCCTACAACATATTCTCTAGCTAGAACATTCATGTCATGCCAGACCTTTTTTTGCTGTTGGGCTTCTGCCATGTTCTCCTGGGCCAAGCCAATGGGTTGCTTGAGCCTTGTCTTGAGGTTTAGAACATATGCCACAACAGACTCCCTGTGGAATTCACACACACCCTCCCACTCATCGCAAATCAAATCTAGAGGTCCCCTCACCCTATGCCCATACAACAACTCAAAGGGTGAAAAACCTGTGAATTCCTGTGGCACCCTTCTGTAAGAAAACAACAAATGGGGCAAATACTTGTCCCACTCCCTCTTAAACTGCTTTGCAAATGCCCATAGAATCATCTTGAGTATAGAGTTTAACCTCTCAACAGGATCATTAATCTGGGGATGGTAGCAGGTGGTCTTTAGGTGCTTCACCCCACAGTACTTCCACAGATAAGCCAGCAGGTCTGACATGAAATTGGCACCTCTGTCAGTCAGTATTTCTTTTGGGAAGTCCACCCTGCTAAAAATCTCTAAGAAAGCATTTGCCACCTTTTCTGTCTCAATGGAGGACAGAGCCACCGCCTCAGGGTATCTAGTAGCATAATCTACTACCGCTAGGATACCTTTTCTCTGTGGAACATGGGGTAATTAGATGCCCCACAATATCCATAGTTACCTTCTGCAATGGCTCCTCAACCACAGGCAAAGGCATCAAAGGAGCTTTTACCTTGTCTCCTGACTTGCTTACCTTTTGGCACTGCTCACATGTTTTGCAGTACCCTGTTATATCTCTGGAAATCCCAGGCTAATATAAGTTATGCATAATATATCTCTTTGTATGTTTTATGCCCATATGACCTGCAAAGGGAATATGGGCTATGGCTAAATGTGCCAGATGGTAGGTTCTGGGCACTACCAACAGCTGTATTCTCTCACCCTGTAACCCTCCCCCAGGGGTCCACTCTCTATACAGTAATCATTTGTCTCAGTATACAGATTCCCCCTTCCCTTGAGAATCAGGTGCATTACTAGCTACCTCCCTCAGGCCTTGTAATGTAGGGTCTGAGAGCAGAGCCGGTCTCATATCTCTCTTTGTAACCCTTCCAACTCCCATTCTGCAATAAGTCTGGTATCTTCTGACATAGGTGCCTTACTATCAGCTTGGGTACTATTACTCACCTCTGCTCTTGCAGTCACTCTGTCCAAGGAAACATCAGTAACCACAGTCAGCTGTGGATCACCTTCAGTCTCACTGCTACAGGATAGCTCCCTTCCTGAAGTAACCACCTCACCAGTCCTGGCTGCAAGTGTGTGGTCTGTCTGGGTCTTCTCAAGGCTACCAGACCCACATGATTGTCTCCAAGCCTGATTGCATGTAACTGCATGCACACAGGGTATGGCATTATCAAAATCATTCCCTATCAGGACATCTGCAGGGATATCCTCAAACACACCTACTTGCTTGCTTCCTTTACCACCCTCCCAGTCAAGGTGAACCTTAGCCAAAGATAATTTGGAATGGGGTCCCTCCTAAAGCTCTGACCGGAGTAGACTGCACAAGCAAGTAGTGCTCCTCTGTAACCACTGCAGGCTTCACAATGGTTAGGTGAGAGGATGTGTCTCTCTTAGCCATGGCCTCTTTCCCATCCACTAAGACAGGATAACCTCTTGTGGTAGCTTGGTACACTTGGTGTCTCGAGACAACTTACTGCTGGCATTTTGTCATTCCCACTTACTGGCTCTCCCACCTTTTGTTCACCACCTTGCCTCCATGGACATCTGTATGCTACATGGCCCCACTGGTTGCATTTAAAATGGTTTACTATCAAAAAGTCAAAGTGAACTCTGTCAACTCACATATGGTCGACCGAAAGAATTCGAAACTCACATTGTTGAACACCGAGATTGCCGAATCACAAACCAAATTTGACCTACGGATGGGTTTTAACATGGGTCGAGATAGGGGTGAGGTTTGTAGTTCAGCAATAATCAACATTTGACATTGCCGAGTTCGACATTCTGATTCTTGATGGAAGTGGAGTCGACCCAGTTCGCTTTGAAGTTTTGATAGTAAACCTGTAAAACATTTAACCCTTGGTCCTGTACATGTACCTGGACTAGTAGCTTCCCCTGCTACTGGTGGATACTGTTGGGGCAGTCTGGGCTGCCCACCATGGATTACCTTAGACCCATGAGCAGCACTGGGTGTCCCTTTCTTGTGCACTGATGCCCTGCTTGCTAGGTATAGGTCTCCCTTCTCCCCCAACTCATCTGCAGTAGCACATTGTCTATCAGCTAACCAGATTCTCATGTCCTCAGGCAAAGTGCTGAGGGCTTGTTCCCTCATCAAAAGGTCTGCCAGTCCTTCAAAAGTGGTGACATGACATCCAGTCACCCACCTATGAAAGTAAGTGCTTAGTTCAGCAACATATTCACATACACTCATCTGCCTTGAGTCTCTGCTCACAAAACCTTTTTCTATAAGCTTCAGGTGTTAACTTAAAGCATTCTAACAAACACATTTTGACTGTATTATAATTTAAACAATCAGTATCAGACAGTTTAGAAACTGCAGTTACAGCTTTACCATGGAGTAAGAGGGTCAGGAACCATACCCAGAGCTTTTGGTCAACATTATGCTGTTTACATACCCTCTCAAACATATGAATGAAATTATCAAAATTGTTCCCCTCTGTAAATTGTGGAAGAAATTTACTGACCTTTGTTGCTTCTGGGGTTCGGTTACTCCATTCCCCATAACCTCCATGACTCTAGTGAAGAGTCAGCATCTCCTTTTCATGTTGCCTCTGCCTCTCCTTCTCCACAGATTCCAGGCATCGCAGTTTCTCATTTTCCTCAGCCTTCAGACATTGTAGTTTCTCATTTTCCTTAGTTTTAAGATGTCTTAATTTCCCTGCTGCTTCTATTTCCAAATGCTTGGCCTCCAGCTCAAGTCTCTAATTCCAGATGGATTTTTAAGTCCTCTGTGGAAAGGTTGAGATGTCCATTTTCTGAGACTTGGATATGTCCAAGGCCAGTCTGATTGTCCTCCTTGTTGCTATTCTGCAATGCAGCTGTGACTAAAGCTGCAATCATGCCTGCTTTATTCAGGCTGACATGCACCAGTCCTTTAGCATGGCACATCTCAGCCAACTGGTTCCTTATCAGCTTGTCATACTCCTCTGCTGACATGCTTGCTTGCTCTCCCTGACTAGCTATGCTAAAAAAAATAAATAAATAAATAAAACAATTGTGATATGAACTCTGAATATTCACTGCATGGCTGATTGAGAGTATAAATACCTTCAGTGACCACTGTACACAGGCTACAGGAATTCAATATCCACACCACTACATGCCAATGAATATGTGATGTGGCTAACTCACTGTCAGCCAATTAATATGTGATGTGGATATCCCTCCACTGCTAACCAAATTAATATGTGATGCCCCTGCACTGACCCAGTAATCAAGGAGCCTCAATCCTCACCAATAGCACCAGTGAGGGACGTGCACATTGGGAGGATTATTGGTGGTGGTGTACTCACAGCAAGCAATACTTGTCAGAGGTTCTCCATCGGTTCGGTTCGTCATTCTTGTGCTTTCTTGTGCATGTTCTTGTTGTGTCTGTGTGGGTTTCCTCCCGGGTACTCGGTTTCTCCCCACATTCCAAAGACATGCATCTGGAGCAAGCATCCTCGGCCTGCTGAAAAAACAGGCTCTCTGAACCTAGTCTAGGACTCCCGGGTCAACAAATGATAAATAAATAAAAAATAAATAAATAAAATTAAATGTAACCACACAGTAAAGTACAATTTCCCTTAAGAGCATATAGAGATCATAGTCAGTCTGGGGCTGGTTTCTGCCTATTTCTCCAGATCCCCAATAAGACTCCACTGGCACAGCTATAGGGTTACAATCTCAGCTGAATGGTCAAGCCAAAACCTCCACACACTCTGTCCAACCAGTGCTTCGTGTCCCTGCCCAAGGGGCTGATCCACACACACACACACACACACACACACACACACACACACACACACACACACACACACACACACACACACACACACATACTTTGAGACTTGATTTATATACAAACACAGACACTCCTGGGGAAGGCTGGCACAGATTTACTAGCTATGCCCCCTTCTGTCCAAACTATAATGTAATTATCACTGCCACCAACCACTATTTATCAGCTACTTTAAGGCCCTTACAAAGGGTGCCCAATCCTACTGTGTAATGTTACTATTATCCAAATGATGTGTGACCAAGAGCAAGGCTACTGGTGTGGCCTATACAGTGTCACCAAATACATATGCAAGTACTCTGAGAGCTTAAATATCTCTAAACAAGCCAGCCACAATTAAAAGGTTTAAATATATTTAATAATAAATAATAGAACAGGACAATACTCAAACAACACAGTGACTACAGTGTTCAGAATCACAGGAAATATTTTAAAACAACATTGTAGGCCAGTCTCAAATAAATAGAGAAAACATCTAAACTAATCCTTGCTATATTCCTATCTATATCTAATGGATACTATGCCCTAAGTAACTTACTTACAGAGAAGGCAAATGCAGATGAAGGATATTTCTAGGTCCAAGACAAGATACAAAATGCCCAGTCTTTCTCTGAGAGAGTTCTTAAATTAATAATCATTACTGCTGGGTTAATTCAGATGACATCACTCTTTGTCACCTGACTTCAGTTCCCAGGCTAAAGAGATACTTAGAATTTAATACCTCTGTGCCAAAAATACATATCTCTCAAAAGTGTGCAGCTGCTAGGAAGTCATATAGCAATAAAAACACTTTTACATTTGAAATCTGGCAATTTCTGTTTCAAGACAATAGGAAACTCTTTAGCTCTAGACATTGTGTCTGCTTGCTGCACTGAAACTGAGATAACACAATCATAAAACACTTTACTTTTCAACTTATTTTCTTGAAGTGTTGCAAGTTAACTCTCTATGTTCCAGCTTCTACTATTAAAACATACATTTGCACAGGTATATACTTTATACACATTTCTGTTCTTTTCCAGTAGGGTACACTGTGGTTACATTCTTGAAGCTCCGTACATAACATCCAGTTCTCTTGCATTTGTTGTACAAGCATATGAATCGTGGTTTTCTATCATTATGTTGAAGTGGATTCGGATTAATCTACTTCGACGAAAGGCAGAGAGTCAAATGGTGACAATGTCCAACCTGACATTGTCAAAGTACAAATCTCATCCCTATCTCGACCCATGTTAAAGCCTGTTCTGTGGTTGCATTCGAGATGTACTTTGGCAATGTTGGGATTTGGCATTGTCAACTTTTGCAGATGTGAGTCAACGTAAGCAGCATTCAACGGAGTCTAGTCTGACATAATGATAGTAAACCATGAATCATATTACTATTCACAAATGACATGATTATTTACAAAAGTCCAGATAGCTAGGCTGGCAGTGTCACATTTCTATATAAATCATATTAATATTTTCAAGTGACATAATTATTTACAAAATTCTAGATAGCTGGACTGGCAGTATTTACCTGGTGTCACAGGTGAGACACTTAAGCAGATTCTGGAACACAAATATCTTGGATTTCACATGGACTTATTCTTTCATTCAGGGCTAACACTAAGAAACAGCAGTCATTGAAGTCCTGCAACAACTAACACAGTTATAGAATTTCAGATTTACTCCTTTCTAAGGCTAGTATGGCATTAGCTAGAAATGTACTATTATGTAAGCTAGAATATACTCTGTCCATCATTTCATTAAATTCATGCTTCTAACAACCACTAATAAAATGAGGCATTATGTCTTTCTGGCAGACTAAGACCCACCACTGACTGGTTCTGCAAACCTCAGACTCGTGTCTTGCTACACGATTGGCTACTCAAATGCTTTCCACTTTTCTATTCATAATGATCAAATAATACACATGACCCCCATTATCCTTAAAACTGGTAATAGGAAACCCCTGTGAATTTTGGGCAAAAAATGATGGTGTTCTAACCCTCAGGCAGGCTGAAAAAGAATAAACTCTCCTTAAATACTCAAAAATCTACTGCTATGCTTCTACAAACCATGCAAAAACCTGATAACTCTACCTATCTCTCTAGTAGACCCAGATGGAAAAAAAAATAACATAGGTAACTGAACAAAAATATTTATGGCTTTTTTAGACTACAGTTTATCTTTTCTTCCATATGTTGAAACAAGTCTACTATACATGATCAAAATTTCAAAAACTGAAACCCATATGGCCGAGACCATATGTTCGACTTTTGAAATTTCAAACATGTAAAAAAAAAACTACCTACATGTTGCTAGCAGGAGAGCTTGCCCCCTGTGCCCCCCACACACCCCGTGCTATTTAAATATACCAGCTCCAAGATTGCACTACAGTGCAGAAAATGGAAATTTTCCCATTCCACGCTATAGGCAGCTGTCCATTCAAAACGACTGAACTTCCAAAAGTCGATCATATGGTCTCGGTCATATGAAAGTCGGCCTTTTGGAAGTACGATCATCTGTAGGGAATCCGTTGAAACTTAGTCACTGAACATAAAAAGTAAGCCCAATAAGGGTAAAGCCAGTAACACCTCTAAAAATAACAAAACCCGAACACAAACAGTAAACTTCACCAAAAACAAATTGCTTCATCAGAGTTAAAGGTCAAAGCGCTTAGTTGAAGGGATATTTTGTTTGCTTCTCCTTGTGACATAAAAGTGGAGTCACTGAACATACTAGTCCAACTAATAACAGCATATGGAATATCCCTACTTCTTTCTAAAGAAGCTAGACAAGCCAATGCTATTAATGTATTGCTACCAAGATTAAAATATGAACTTCCAGTTACTACTTTATTTTCAACACAAAACATCAACATTCTTTAAGTAGAAAACAGAATATTTGGATATATATGCTCAAACTCCAATACTGAACACCACTGTACAACTATAAACAAGACCGACTGACTACTAATTAGTGCAAGAGCAGATCTCCTGGTAAATACTCTACACTTCAAACTTATACAAGCTTCAAATAAGGAGCAGCACTTACTCCTTTTGAAATTATTCTAATTACTACTTTATATAAAGCAAGCCATAGCACTGAAAGACAAAGTCATTTCAAAAATTGCACATGCAGTCTAGAATTTACTTCCAGACAAAATAACAAATACTCTTGAAAACTTTATGAAACTACTACAATGTAATTGATAGATACAAACAAGTGTGACTGATTTCATCATTCTGTTAAATTTATAGAATGTATCCTTAATTACTTAAAGTTGGTTGGACTTTAATAATCTACTAGTTCACTGTAGAGGAAATTTCAAAGTATATATGTACATATCTATAAAGCCTTCAACTTCTTGGCATATGGTTGTATGACCTTAAGTGTTACTTCGATTATGGGTTACAAAATATTCATGTTTATAAGCTTTAATTCTTTATGGACAGATGACACTGTACACCACTGTCTGTATAATGTGATTTATGTTATTGAATGTTATTGCCTCTTGTCATGGGTCATGTTTGATAAAGAGTCCTTGGACAAGCATAACTACCGGATTAACAAATAGCAAATAAAAGAATTAACTATTACCTTTTAGGCCACTAATGATGAGAAAGCATGTAGCAAAATTGAGTCAACATGCTGGAACAGTTTATTTCTGTGGGCAGTGGAAGCCTTCCATACTAACTAAGTTCAAAGATTTTCTTCTCACAGAAAATACATGATACTACTTCAGAGATATTGGAAAAACAACAAAAATAATAAGCTCATTTTATTTACTATTATTATTATTACCTGTAAGACAGCAACTGAATATTTCAGTTCAATGTAGATAACTAAGGTTATATACCTTTAAGTGCGTTATTTTTTAGATGTTAATATCTGAGAAAGTTATATTTTAATGTAAATAGCTAGTAATGTTACTCTTGTGTATTTTAATGCAATACACAATGCATTCAATGCTACTTTATCATTTTCTATACAATTTATTTTCTCATTTATTTTCTCATATATTTTCTTTTTATCATTCACTATCATAGATTAAAATGGTCATGTGGCCAGTCCACCAACCTATTTAACAAATAATATATATATGGGTCTACTTCATATGATCAACAGCTCATATGATCGACAACCATAACACTGACACCAAAATACTGAAAGCTCAAAACACCTAAAGCTCATAACATCGACACATGAAATCCAAAGCATTATGCCCTTTTCCCACTGTAGCACGACCCTGGAGTAGGAATAAATAGTTAGGGGGTGTGAGGGGTGTAGCCCCCCATATTATTTGCATGAATATAGTCAATTCCATTAAAAGTATCCATATGTATGTTTAAAATTTATGACATGTGGGGGCGAAGTCTTTAAATTTAAGCCAATATTTATATGAATGTGTAATATTAGAAGTCATTATCTTTAAAGTATGTAATTCACTATTGCAAACAGTTTTTGCCATACTAATAAATTCAACACTAGAGAGTGGTAACTTTACTTTTTTAATTTTTTGCAATTATTTTTCTGGCTATAGCAAGAACAGGCCAAAGAAGAGGAACTTTTTTTTTAATTATCTTAGGATATCAGAGCATTAAATAAAACTAAAGATTTTGAAATATTAAATCTATCTGACCATAGAGCTTGAATAATGTTATTAATTTCTTTCTAAAAAGGGGAGAGGACTTAACATTCATATACCATATCAGTCCAATCAGCTATTATTCAGAATCACATCTCCATTTAATTCTAATTGATTTATACATAACTGTAATTTTGTTAGGAGTGACAAAAGCTCTGTGTAAGAATTTCCAAGTGAAAATTTTCCAATATAATGAAGATGTAGTTTTATCTGTAGATTGCAATATCATTTTCTTGTATTCTTCAGAGACGTATTTATTATTAATACTTGAAGAGGAGCTCCAATAGGAGTTGTCTAAATATGTGAAATCTAACTTAAGAATTTTATAAATTTGTGACAAATATAATTTATTTTTCTTTGTATTATTATTGTTGATATTTATTAAGAATTCTAACAATTTAGGGAAAATTTTCTTATCTAGGTTAAATGTCTTATTAATCTCTGTGTTTACAAAGTCAATAGATATTTGTAAAAGTAACCAATTCTCAGAATCTTAATTGTATTTGGACCTTAAAGTCTCAACGGTATATATATATATATATATATATATATATATATATATATATATCAGTACTATTTAAGAAATGATGCCAATAAATTAAATTACTTTGTTTCAATACTAGCATTTTGCTAAAGTTGAGTTTCTAAGCAGTCATTTGTATATGCAATTGCAAACATAGAAAACATTAAGTCTTTAATAAATGGTTAGAATATGTGATTTTTTGGAAAGAGGAAATTGTGTTATTTAAATGGGGAATTTGAGAAAAGGGTGCAATTTCATTTACACAAAAATCTTTTAATAACCAGCTACAACTGTTAGGGACTATTTGTTTAAGACTGATTGTGATAAATAAAGAAGTTATGTACTCATCTTAACATTCCATGTTTGTTGTCCTTGATCTCACCCTTCTTGCTGGTTGGGTTCAGAGCTGATCCTTGGCTCCGACTTGGCTTCATTCTAAAGCTCGCGAGCTTCCACTGGCTCGAGGCTAGACCCTATCCCTACATGCTTAGCGAGAGTTACCCAGATCTCTTTTGTGATAACTCATAACCCAATATATGAATATAGACATGTATAAAAATTTTATATATATATATATATATATATATATATATATATATATATATATATATATATATAGATATAGATATATATATATATATAGATATAGATATATATATCCTGTCAAGATATTAGTAAAAGGGACTCTATGTCTATCCAACCCATAAGGCAGGAAGGGAATCACAGCATATGTAGCCAAATGATGGATAATTCCTCTCAATCTTACAGGAAGGGGGAAGGAGGGTGGGATGCAAGAAAGAAGGCGAAATCAAGGACAACAAACATGGAACGTTATAGTGAGTACATAACTTCTTTATGTTATGTTGTCCCTATCTCGCCTTCCTTCCTGCTGGTTGGGACCACATCCCCAGCACCTTCTTCTTGTGTGGCTCAATGGAATAGACTCTTTAGAACCGTGGAACAAAAGGATGACCTGTTCCAGGAGGCCACATCTACTTTGTAATGAGTGATGAAGGCATGGGGATTAACCCAAGCAGTTGCTACACAAATTGAGTCTAAAGGTAGTCTGGCCTGAAAGGCAGTAGAGGTATACAAAGCCTTAGTTGAGTGTCTTTGATTTTTTTCTGGCAGCTGCTTGCTCTGTGAATTATAGACATAAGTGATGGTAGCTGCAAGCCATTTCGATAAAGTTACTTTTCAAATTGAAATTCCCTTTCTACTTTCTGAAAAGGATACAAACAATTGGTTGAATTTTCTGAATTATTTTGCCCTGTGCAAGTAAAAACCTGTCTATGAACATCCAGTTGGTGGAGTTTATATTCTGCCTTGTTGCCATGATTGGGGAAGAATACAGGTAGTTCTATAGATTGATTCAGATTGAACTCTGAGCAAACTTCTGGTAGAAAGGAAGGGTTAGTTCTGAGAGAAACTCTATCTTTGTGGAATATTAAGTAAGGTGGATGAATGGATAGTGCTTGTAGCTCTGATACCCTTCTAGCTGAGGTAATGGCAGCTTAGAAATCAGTTTTCCAAGTCAAGAAGTTCAGTGAACAAGAAGCAGCTGGTTCAAAAGGAGGGAGAATCAAGGCAGTGAGTATATGTTTAGATCCCAAGGAGGAGGTGGTTCTCTTATTAGTTGTCTCAGGAGAATAGTACCCTTTAGGAAGACTTTGCATAACCTGTGGGACATAACATTGGAACCCATTTCTCTGACATGAAAATGAAAAATTGCAGCCAGCTGAACTTGGATAATTGCTGTCGCTGCCCCTTGGTTAAAGGTTTCATAGAGAAATTTGAGTATCTTTGAAACAGGTGCAGTAAAGGGGTCAATACTATTTTTGACTGCCCAACAAGACAACCACTTCCATTTGCTAGCACAAAGTTTTCTCGTCGAGGATTTGTGAGAGGAAATTAAAATATGTTGTACTGCTGGAGAGATGTCAGGAGGCCTGGCTAAGATGGGAAGTGGAGAAACCAAGCTGTGAGTTTGAGGGTCTTTATGGAAGGATGGAGCATACCTAACTGATGCACCAGGAGATCTGGAACTGGGTCCAGGATCCAAGGCTCATCCTGGATATGGGGCCATAGGAAGGTGAAACCATATTTGATGAGGCCAGTAAGGGGCAATGAGGATTAGTTTGCAACCCAACAATTTTGCTTTCTGAAGAACCTTGGGTATAGGAGGAAAAGGGGGAAAGGCATAAAGAAGTCCCGGGGGCCAATTGTGAACAAGTGGATCCCTGGGTGACTGTCCCAGTGGGGGGACTAGGGCAAAGCAGCTGCTGCATTTGGCATGGATGGAGGTGGCAAAAAGGTCGCAGCAAGGCTGGCCCCACTTGCAAAAAATTTGGTTCGCAACTTCCTGTTTCAGGGATAACTCGTGAGGCATCAGGATAGCCCTGGTGAGCTTGTCTGCTATCACGCTGGATTTCCCAGGAATGTGCATCGCAATCAGAAAGCATTGAGACGACATTGCCCACTGCCATACTCTTAGAGCCTCTTGACACAAGGGGTATGATCTGGTTCTGTCTTCCTTGTTGATGTACCATACTATTGTCGGTTTGAATTGAAATTGTCCCCATAGGTAGAGAGACCTGAAGTGCTTGCAATGCCAGGAGCACCGCTCTCATCTCTAGGACATTGATATGCAAGTGGCACTCATGTTGTTGCAAAGCTCCCTGAACAGTTTGCCTCAGATAATGCCCCCCACCTTATCTGGGAAGCTTCCGTGGTAACTGTGGCTACTGGTTGGGGAAGGATGAATGGCCTGCCTATCGTCACCTGTGTAGACTGAAGCCACCAACTTAGATCTTTCTTGCAGGTCTCCGTGATGATAATTTTGTGTGAAATGGGTAGATCTTGCATTGACCATTGAGCAAACAGGAGCCACTGTAATATCCTCATGTGGAAGGGTGCCAAGGGAACTAGTGTTATTGCAGCCACCATTGATCCCAGGACTTTGAGAACAAATATTGACTGAATCTTTTTCCTCTGAATTAAGATTGAAAGTTGATGTTGAATGGCTGATGCCCTCTCCTGAGGCAATTTTGCTACCATGTATTTTGTATCTAAATCTGCCCCTATAAATGTAATATATTGACAGGGCAACAAGGCAGATTTTTTGTAGTTTATAGTAATGCCTAGTTGTGAGCAGAGGCAAATTGTGGTGTCCTTTGCCCTGGTTAGTCGATGCTCAGTGGTGGTGGTAAGGAGACAGTCGTCTAAATATGGAAACACCTGGAATCCTAGACGAGTCAGATGAGTCATGACTACTGCCATGCATTTGGTGAACACCCTGGGGGGCTGTGGTGAGACCATATGGCAGAGCTCTGAACTGACAGTGACTGGCTCCCAGTTGGAAGTGTAGATATCTCCTGGATTGTCTGGCCATCTTGATATGGTAGTACGCATCCTGGAGATCGATGGAGCACATACAATTGTTCTTTCCCAGAAAGGGAAGTATGGACTGCAGTGTCACCATCCAAAACTTTTTCTTCTTGACAGACTTGTTGAGTCTGCTGGGATCCAAAATGGGCCTCCAGTCCCCTCTCTTCTTTGGAACTAAAAAGAACCTTGAGTAAGTTCCAGATCTGATTTGGTCTGCGGGGCCTTCTTGGAGGACTCGTTTTTCTAGCAACTTTTGAACTTCTCAGGTTGCTTGCTCCCATAGATTGGGTGGCACATCTGGGATGGATTTTTGTTTTCTGGGAAGAGGTGGCATGGAGAAAGGAATGCTGTATCCCTTGGATATTATCGCCTGTACCCATGTGTCTTTTGTGATACTTTGCCAGGCTTATGGGTACAGTGACAATCTGCCCCCAACTGCCTCTAGAGGAGGACAGGTGGGGCCTCCTTTCAGGAGTGCTGGAAGGGCCTACCAGAGAATGTATCTCTGTTGCCCTGACTATGCGGACCCCCCTCTGCCGCAAGGGTGGCATTTCCCATTATTGTTTCCCCCTCTGTCCCTGGGGGAAAAGTTACTAAGTGCATCAGGTGAAGCTCCCTGGGATTTCTGGAACCACATTTTCTCACCTTTTTGACCTTTGGGGTAAGGTCTAGTAGGCACAGAGAAACATACTCCCATGGCAGAGAGAGGTTTGCAGTCTTGCTCACACCTGGTGAGGGTCTCTTTTACCTTGGCCCCAAACAGTAATGAGCCATCAAATGGGCATTGGTAAAGGAGGACTTGAAGGGCTCCATTAACTGACAAAGGCGCATCCAGGAATGTCTCCGTAAGATGATTCTTGTGCCTGCTTCCCTGCTCGCTCCATCAGCTGCATAGGGGATAAGGAGCATGGTGGAGTTAACTACAGAAGATAAGGTCACAAGCTGGGAAGCAGCCCTGTCTGAAGCTCCCAAAGCTGTAGGATCCTGTAGAGTATCTCCTAGCTCTTTCAGGAGATCCCTCTGGAGACAAGTAAAATGGGACAAATAATTCACTGACCCAAGGGTGAAGGCTGCTGAAGAAAACATACACTTCCCGTATTTGAAGGGCTCCATGAACTGACAAAGGCGCATCCAGGAATGTCTCTGTAAGATGATTTCTGTGCCTGCTGCCCTGCTCGCTCCATCAGCTGCATAGGAGATAAGGAGCATGGAGGAGTTAACTACAGAAGATAAGGTCACAAGCTGGGAAACAGCCCTGTCTGAAGCTCTGTAGGATCCTGTAGAGTATCTCTTAGTTTTTTCAGGAGATCCCTCTGGAGATGAGTAAAATGGGACGAATAATTCAGTGACCTAAGGGTGAAGGCCGCTGAAGAAAACATATGCTTCCTGTATCTGTTCATTGTATGGGAGTCCTTGTTCGTCAGATGGACAAAAGAAGGAGTTTCTGCCAATTCCTTCTTTGTGGCTGCCGCAACCACCATAGCATCAACTTTCACACCCTTAAACAGGAAAGGTTTATCATCAAGTGCAGTGATAAACTTATTGGGCCTCCACGGAACTGGTTGATTCCGGGGAGCTCCACGCCTTTCAACTTACTACACCTAGCAGTGGATCAAAGGGCAGAGACACCCAAGAGGTGGTGGGTTGGGAACTGAATGTGTCCAGGTACATGGACTCGTCTTCAGAAGAGGAAAGGATTTTCCAGCCACCACTCTGCTTGAGGATTTCCAGGAGGTCTGAAAAATAGACATTCTCAGAGGAGGACCATGGGGACCCTTCTGATTCCTCCAAGTCCATGTCCAATGTCAGAGACTCAGGGGAGTTCAAATGCTTCCTCTTGCAAGTCCTCCTCCTAGGGGTGCTCAGGAGAGGTTTTGGAGCGGGGGCACCCGAAGGGGCATTCTGGGGGTATTGGTTCCCTATGCTTGGAAGGAGGGGTGGTTTGGAGGTGGACACAGACCCAGCAGGTGAAGGAGAAACTGGAGCCGAGAGTGGAGCAGTCTGAGAGGACAGCACACTCCTCATCACCTCAAAGGCACCATGATCCTGGCCCAATAGTGTCTCCAGCTCCAAAATGCCAGGAGATCTCCCCCAAACCGAGGGTGATGGCTCCGAGGCCGATGTAGGTGCTGAACTCACCTGTGCTGAAGCTCCGAGCAGGAGAGTAAGATCCAACAAGGGTCCAATCCCGCTCCCCCCTGGAGCAAATGAGGGAGTGTCGGCCCCCAGATTCCTCGAGAGAGGAAGGTATAGATGGGATCTGAGCAGATTTGTTGAACGAACCAAGAAGCAACTTCCACAAGCACCAGTTAACACAATCCAATTTTATTGAGTGCTTTCGTTAGCATTAGTCAGCTGACTTCTTCAGAATAAAAACCCATTCAACTGAAACCATTATATATGAAAAAACAAATCATATGACATTAAAGTTGATGGGTATTAAAAACAGTTTAATAAAATTTAAGGCACCAAAACATTTATAATAATATTACAATAAACATTTAAAAACATTAACAGCACCAATAACCAAAGAGCAGCATTTTATAAACCCACAAACCAAACCTCTAGCATGAAAAATAAATAAAAATAAATGAAAATAAAAATAGGAATAAATTCTTTTACATACAAAATAGCAGCAACCTCCCAATACACATAACCTGTTACCCCAATACTTTTAGCACACTTTTAAATCTGATAGGACCTTAGTTTCAAAGAGCTACTAAGACTAAGGGCATCATTGCGTCCTGGAAATTTGAAAGCGTTAAGTTTAATCTGTCAAAACAACTCCCTGAACTCTAAATAATCTTCCCATGGACCACCATGTGGGTCCTGTAGTACTTTCTCAACAACCAAAAACTTGAATTCATGTCCAGGGAATTGGATAGTATGTTTATATAGGGCACTATTACTATTACAAATCCCTAATATCCCTGACATGCTCATAAATCCTCTCTTTCAACACCTTTTAGTTTTCCCTATATAAAATCCCAGACAGTTACAATACAGGGCAGCATAAACCACTCCCTTAGTAGTACAACAACACTTCCCTTGTGGTTTAACATAAATGTGGTTAATTTTAATTTTTTTACTAGTACAAATCATAGAACACTGAGCACAAAACCCACACTTTTTGTACCACTGTCCTATATGTGTACCCCAGAGTTAGAGTGTTCTAACAAGTTTTTAAAAGTAACTCCTCTTCTAAAAATAATGTGGGGATAGAGCCCTAATTTTTCCACAATATATGTCTGGGTATGAAAAATGCACCAATTATTCCTAATAATGTCATATATCTCCTTATGATCCTGAGAAAATCTAGTAACAAAGGAAGGATTGTACCCATTGAAAGGATCCTCTTCCTTCTTTCCATTTTGGAAGGTCTGATAATCTAAGGAAACACCCCCAGGAATCCCTTGCACATTTACCAAAGGTTGAAAAACATCTCCCTTCCTCTTAACGCAAACTTCTTCATAAATTGGAATAATGAGACTTAGGGGGTAACCTCTAGCCACCAGCATTTCTTTCATTGTTTCACTTTGCTGTTCAAAGTCCTCATCCTTGTTTACCATACATGAAATCCGAACATATTGCCCTTTCACCAGCCCCCTCTTGACATGATCTGGATGACTGCTTTGATAATGTAAAAGGATATTCAGTTAAATGGGTTTTTATTCTGAAGAAGTCAGCTGACTGATGCTGATGAAAACACTCAGTAAAATTGGATTGTGTTAACTGATGCTTGAGGAAGTTGCTTCTTGGTTCGTTCAACAGGTTTGGTGCTCGGTTCTTGTTTTTTGTGAGATCTGAGCAGATGTCAGACCCAAAAGACCCGGGGTCTTAGGATCCGACAGTTACAACACAATGACCTCCATGCGCTCCGGCTCTGAACTCAGGTGAGTCGAAGGAGGAATTGATGACAAAATAGGTTGGACAGTCGGCTCCACTTCCATATGGGCTGGGATCGATAAAATTTTAGCCAAGGCCAGTGTCCTGAGTAGCCTCTTCACCACCATCACCACATCGTCATCTGAAAGGCTCCTGGATGATTGAGAGGAATGGGTGGACGATCAGTGACTGCCGACCACAGACTGGAGAAGTGGGGACTGTGGTACAGAATGCACCGGTACCAAGGAAGGAGACCTGGTTCTTTTATGGCTCCTAGACAGTTCCGAGGACACTAATAAAACTGAAGGAGATAAAGCCTTGTCAGACCCGACAGATATTGGATGTGACGATTATAAAGGTTTGTCTTTACCCGTTGATGATTCCGAGGCCAAAGCCGACGAAGATGCTAACTTGGGAGTGTTTGTCAAATTTTCCTGCCTGATTCCCTTCCTTTGATGCCTCATAAAGCCCTTTCAATAATCCTCTCAAAATTAGCTTGTGCTTGCACTCCTACAGGACTCTAGAGCTAAAACCATGACAAATGGAACAAGAGTCCTGCAGGTAAATAGCTCCCAAACAGTATATGCAGCTAGTATGTCCATCAGTTAGAGACATCTTTTGGGTGCAGAAATCACACTTTTTGAATCCAGAAGGCTTGGATTCTTCCGAAGCTTCCTTAGACATATTTACTACAAAGTACAACAACAACAAGCCACTAATAGTAGGAAAAAGAAAGGAAACACTCAGCCAAAAAACAGACAGCAAAGAGTTTTTTTTTTTGGAAAGAGAGGGTAGCAGAAGGAGGAGAGTCTCTAAATCAAACAACAACTCCTCCAACCAAGGAGATGCCTCTAACTTAAACAGCTAGCTCCTTAGACCAACAGTAGAGAAAGGGAATAAGGCAAAGTCCTCTAACTAAAATGGGCTGAAAGTGTAGGATGAATCCTCTAACTTAAATGGATTTGCAAGTTAAAAAGAAGAGAAAAAGTAGGCCTGAGAGGTAAAGAAACGACGGCCTGAACAATAAACAGCAACTAAGAAGGCAGTAGATAGAAGGATAGACAAACACCAGATTCTACTGACCTACAGAGATAACTATGCTACCAAATAACAATATTTTACATAAAATAAGTAGAAAAACAGTATAACTTAGCCCGAGCCAGTCATCAGCAATCCCGAAGCTTCAAACGGCAAACGAGATCTGAGTAACTCTCACTAGGCATGTTGGGATAGGGTCTAGCCTCGAGCCAGTGTAAGCTCTTGAGCTTTAGAATGCAGCTGAGTTGGCTCCGAAACAAACCAGCAAGGAAGGCGAGGATAGGGGCAACATAACATTTATTATTTCCTAATAATATTTCTTGGTGTATTTGTTTCCATTTTTAATCATAAGATGAATTTATCCACAATGATATAACTTTTACAATTGTTGAAGTAGCATACAATTGAATATCAGAGAATCATATTCCACCATTATACCAACTTTTTCTGTACCAATCAAAAGCAACTATTGGTTTATTAGGATGCCAAAAAATTAAGTAGAATATTTTTTATCTTCTTTATCAATTTTTTAGTGGATAGAGTACTAAAGATTGAAAGACAGATAATATTTTAGGGAGAATTACGATCTTAATAAGCATCAATCATTCTTCCATGGTAAAGAATTTGTTCCAGTTTGTGACTAAAACTTTTATCAACAACCTGTTGAAAGTTTGTATCATTTCTTTACTATTAGACATAATGGTTATATCAAGGTGTTTCATTCGATTGCTATTCCAACTGAAATAAGAATATTTTTGTATGATGTTTTATTTTTTTTTTATTAATTAAAAATGTTTTTGTTTAATTATGACTAAATCTTAAGTATGAGATTTCTTCAAACTGACTCAGAACTAATTATATGTTCTAATGAATTCTCTATATTTCTTACTGTTAGTAAAATGTCATCAGTAAAGAGCTAACTCTTTAGTCTGAAATCTTTTTCTTTTGATACCAATAATGATCTTATTGGATGTAATATTATTAGCAAAGTGTTCTACAGCTAATGCAAAAAGTAAAGGTGATAATGGGCAGCCATGTTTGTGCCTTTTTGTAATTTAAAGGAATTAGAAAGAAAATAACCTATTTTAACATAAGCAAAATAGTTATTGCATATCTCAGAAATTAATGCAATTAGCTCAGGTGAGAAATTATGCACTTTAAGTGTTTAAATAGGTATGACCAATTAACTGAGTCAAAAGCCTTATCTAAATCAAGACTAATGATAAACGGGTCTTTTTTATTTTTATTTGCATAGTCTACTAAACTATGTATTGTTATTATATTATCCTGTATCTGTCTATTTAAAATAAACCCAATTTGATCATTGTTAATTAGTTTAGGTATAAGTAGACTAATTCTGTTAGCTAAAATGGACATGAACATCTTACAGTCCACATTTAAAAGTGAAATGGGTCTGTATGATGATCACTTTGTAGGATCCTTATCTTGTTTTAATTAGCTGATGCAAGGGAATATTTCCATGATGGGGAGACTTCAGCAGTTGGTTTTATTTCTGTATAGGGCTTATCTAATATTTTAACTGCATCATCTGGTAGTATTTTACATAGTTCTGGTATAAGACCATCTGAACACTGTGGCTTATTATTTTTTTACTTTTTTATTTGGTATTTTATTTCTGTTAAAGTGAATGGTCTTTTTTTGTTTGTTTACTTATTTTATTATTTATATTTTCCCTTAGAAAAGTTTCAACTATATCATTATTATCTAGCTTATTTTTATTATTATTTATATTTTCATAAAATATTTTAAAGCCCTCAAGAATACCTTCACTATCTGTTCTTCTTTCTTTTTCATTATTTATGTGTTATAATTTCTTTGATATAATTTAGTTTATTCATTTTCTTTGCTCTAAAAGCAAGTTTATGCAAGCTTAAAGGGTTTACTGACTATGCCTAAAGCTTAACTTTTTTCAGGTTTTTTGAAACTTTATGATTTAGAATTTCAACATATTCTGTATTTAAGTTAAGTTCAGATTGACTGATAATGGCATTTGGTTTTAAATTTAACTTTGGTTTGCCTGTTACGGCCTACAGTGTATTCAATACTTTGTCCCATTTTCTTATTTTACTACTATACCAGCCTGTACCTCTTCCATTTAAGTAAGCCTTTAGTGAATCCCACAGGACAATGTCAGATACTTCACCATTCATGTTTATTTCTAGGAAATATTTTATCTATTTAACATACAAGTCCTTGAATCCCTTTATTTTAATAATGCACACTGGTAATCTAATGTGATGTATTTGACTGTCAGTTTTAAAATAATATTAAAGATTTTAGCATTATGGCTTGATGGTGGACCTGAGACTATTGAAACTTCTCTGATATGTGATAACAGATTGTTTGAGACAAAAATGTTATCAACATTAGGTTCTATATCTATATGAATAACAGGTAAATTGAAGTGAGTTTGTTTTCCTTAGCCCATAATATATCCTTTACATTCATTAGATTTGCAAAATTTGTTAAGTGTTTGTCTGAAGATGTGATTCTCAGCTTTCTATCTGCAGTGGAATCTTTGATAAAATACAATTACAATCACCAGCTATTATGACTTCACCTTTCATGTAATAGGCTATAGTGTCTAAGTAATTATTTGCATCTTTAGCTACAACCCCTGGAATCCAATAAGAGTTCACCAATGTATATAGTTTTCTGTTCCACTCAATTACAACAATGCTTAACATACCATTTTTATCAACATAGGTATGTTTACGTTAGGCATTACAGGTGAGTCCTTCCATAAAATGAGGGTCCCTCTTCTTTTATCTCAGAACCCCAAACCTACTAAAACCAAATAATTATTTAATGAAAGTTCATTTTCATCTTTATTAAGTAAATGTGTTTCTTGTAGAAATACTATTTGAGCTTTATATAATTGCAAGTATTTGAACAAACTCCCCCTTACTGGATTATTCAATCCATTAATATTAATAGATATACATTTAAAATCAAACAATTATATAAGACAAAGAAAGAAAACACAGGTATAATGAAATCACATTTATGTACAGAACTTATTATATACTTTATATATAGCAATATATCATCTTCAGCTATGAACAAAACTTTTGAAACAATTAAAACTACCTAATGATATAACCCTAAAACATTCTACCATGGAATATGTATTTCTAGTTTGTTGAAAAAGACAAACAAACTCTCTCTCAAACTTTCCATTTAGACTAACAATGATTAGTTCATGCTTCTGATCCTTATTAATGTCTCTCATGTTTTTAGCATGTATTATCTTAAAAAAAACTGTCAGTGAGCTATTATGAATAAGAAAAGTTAAACAGGTCTTCTGAATCTTTATTATAAGGTGATCAAACTGAATATCTCTGCAATCATCTTTCCCTGTATCTCACATTATCTTTCTAGTCTATTATAGGGAGGAAGTGAGTTGTTATTTTCATATTAATTAATTTATAGGTTAGATGATTTATATTTTTTCTATTTTATTTACTATGGATAAAGTTGTTTATAGATTATACATTCATAAATTAGTACCAGGCTGACTGCTTTTGTGAGCTATTCTAAGCCCAATCAATTACCCCGTGTGAGAATCAAACCCTGCTCTTTGTGCCTATAAGGTGAACACCTTAATTACTATGCCAATCTCCCACCCTTGCAGACATATTTATATATTTTAACTATATACATTTTTACTTATTATGATCTCTATTTCTGTTTATATACCATCTTGTACTATTACTATATTCCTAAGTTTTATACTTTAGCTATAATCCTAGTGTAGAATATCATATAACAGAACATTTATATTTACCCTTATATTTAATACCCTTTAAACTAGTACTACTGTTAGAATTAGTCCTATTTTTTTTCCTTAAATGTTATGTCTAATATTATCTGAACAAACATCTGAAAAATCTTGCCTTTGATTCAAACTTTCCATAAAAAATTGTTCTGAGATACTTTAGCATTAAAAAGAGACAGTGATAGAGAAACACAACGCTATATTTTTATCAGAAGTGTCATTCAGTAGGCTAGTATATAAACTATCCTTCTGATCCATTTCAAACATTCAGAACTATGTAATAACCAACAGTAGTTTAGAAAGCAATTCACTGTCTTTAATTATCTAACTTGTATTCTTTAACATCTTAGCATATAATTCAAAATATTATGATTTACTTTCAGATAGGATGAAGTAACCTGGACAGTTCATAGAATGTTCAGAACTCCCACAGCATCACAAAAGTGCTCATGACTGTAAGTTGTTTCAAGCTGGTCTTCATAATAATGGCTTGGAAATGAACAGTCCATCAGTTACAATTCACAACAAAATGTTCACAAGTGAATCCAAGCCACGTCTGCATTACACATCAATCCCTCAAACCCCTCCAAACCACTAAAAAACAACAAAAAACATATCAAAATATTTTAACCACTAAAAAGCTATTGTATTTAAAAAAATAACATTTAATGATTCAGTAAGCACTATTTGTATGAGATGTTTAATATAAAGCAGACTGTCATTTTTTAAAGGAGACATAGCATGTAAGTGTGCATCAAAAGAATGACAGTTATGTGTGATCCAGGTTTAACTTGTAAAAGTGTGAATGTTACTCTAATTATTTGATATCATTCCAATAATAACTTTTATATATGTAAGAAGCTATATTTTTATACTTTGTTTATAACATAGCATGCCTTTCCTGGGTGCTATCGCATGTCAAGTATACTATCAGTAGTACACTACTGACTATTGTAAGAACCCAGAATGTGACGTAACATGCCTCTTTAGTGTCATTTGTTGCATCTTGTTTTATATTTAATAGTACATTATTCAACTATGCTAAGATGTCAGGAAGTATGCTACCTAACATAAGTTTCACCATAATAATGATCAACTTTTAATAAAATGAGTAGTTTAACCTCTCAAACCTTACATGAAAATAGGTGGCTTTAATTTCATACATAGCTAAACAAATCAAACTCTTAAACAAGGAACTAGTAACTGTTTGAAGTAGGTAAAGAAATAAATAAATGATTCACCTCGTAAAAAAGTAATATTTAGCACCTGTTCATAAGTATTCAAGCACTTCATTAAGTTAATAAGAATTCATAATCATGAAATACATTGATTTTCATTTTTCCTTCAGTTATTTACTGTTTTTGTCTTTTATTAACCAACCATCTCTTGTTGCATTTCTCTTCAAAGAATATGATAGATTCCAGTCCATTTCTTCTGTTTTTCCCTAAGGATTTTATTTTTCTGTATAAAGTCCATTGCATCCTCCAAGGTGTTAAAAATCTTCTTTCCTTCTGGAAGATGAATCCTTATTTTTGATGGAAACAAGATTTGTGCTTTAATATTGTTTTTCATTAAGCTTTTAACAAGTGATACACATTTTTTCTCTTTAACATCACTAATGTTGAATAGTCATTGTCAAATCTAATAGTATTTTCTTTAATTTTAACTGGATAATTACTCCATGCAGTTTTAAGACTAAACCCTTACCTTGACTTGAGAAACATTTTATGACCACCTTGGTGAAGGTGTTTTTTTTTTTTTTTAACATGAGTTGGAAAAGTGATCTATGTGCCCTTTCAATGCCAAAGGAAAAAGCTTCAGGAAGGTTCAAAGTTTTAGGAAGACGTGTTGTAAGGAATTGAATCATACTGTCCCCCTCTTATTTTTCAGGAATCCCATAAATCCTGATGTTATTCTTTCTAGATCTGTTCTCTAAGTCTTCTATTTTTTTACTGGAATAATGTATTTTATTTCAGAAGAAATTCAGTGTTGTTCTTATTTTCAAGTAATCTTCCATCAAAATCAGACACTGGCTTCTTCTATACTCCAGATTTGTGATGATTGTTGTTTAAGAGATTCACTCAGCACTTCAACTTGTTTTTTACCTTCTTTTTTAAAATTGTCAATTTTGCTTTCTAATTGTCTTTTCTTATTGTACTGCCCTACAAGGGGGAAGAGTTACATGCTGTTTGGTTTTCAAATTTTATGCTAATTAGATGTCCAGATTTGTAGCTGGAAGTTCCTATTTTTCAAGAGATTTTGTTCCTATTTTCAATATTTGCAGGTTGAGATGTATGATTATATTACCCTTATGGGTGTAACCTGCTTCTTTTCACTTAATTATTCAAATATTCTTGGTTAAGCCTGTGATTAGTTTTGCTATCATGCCAAGTCTTTACAACACAAATTACTTACTACTGACTTTGTTAGATCTTCTTTTATTTGTTTTTTTTTTCTGTTTCCCGGTCATTGACTATCCATTGTGGTGTATCCAGCTATTTGTTCGTTGATCAGCTGTGGGTTGTACCTTCTCTAGAGGCTGAGTGTTGGTGTAATGATTAAGGTATTAACTTCACAAACAAAGTGCAGGGTTTGAGTCTTACTTTTGGAAGAGGAATTGGGTAGGTTTAAATGGCTCACAAGAACAGCTAGCCAAGTACTTATAATTAAGTTAGGAATGTAAACTCAGAAACAGTCCATGCACAGCATGCCATGCAACACTGTCTTCACAAACTCTCATATTATGCATCAGTCAGTAGTATCACAGCATTAGTCAGCACTAATAAAAGGTAGAAGCAATGTTGTGTCTTTCGGCTTTTCCCGGTTAGGGGTCGCCACAGCGGAACTCCGGTCCGCTAATGATTAGCAGTAGATTTTTACGTGCCGAGTTGCTAGCCCTGATGCACAACCTTCAACGAAGGTACGCCCATTCATGCATGTCTCCACACAGAAGACGCTCTAGCTGAGAATCGAACTGGACAGCATCTTACTGAGAGGCGACAACGCTACCACAGCACCAAAAGGTAGAAGCAATAACTAATAGAAAATACCAGAAAATATTTTACATTAAACAAAATCATAACATTAGCTTTCAGTTTCATATTTCATATTGCAAACCATTCTGTTCACTGCTGAATAAAAGTAGCAGCCACATGAAGAATGTATTGTGAAGCACTTGCGACCCAACAACTCCAGCAAGTTCTCTGACAATGGTCAAGTAGGAGCATGCTGTAGCATGTGCTCTGGATGGAGAACTATTAAGGTTGGGTGTAGAATGTGTATTCCATGCAAGAATGCACACTGCTTGTGCAGTAACCCCATACCTCAGCAAATGTGTGTCCATGGTCATACTAACTTCTACAACCTTCTAGTGCTATATAGAGGGGAAGTGTTCCAATCTACTGTTCTCTATATCCTAGTTATGCTGACCATTGCAAGTCCTGTTTACAGTATGTGTGTGTGTGTGTGTGTGTGTATAAGAATCAACACACAAAAATGCCAAGACAGTGTCGGGTGACATTGTCATCAACATCATCACCATCATCATTTGTGTAAATGACAAGGCACAAGTTGCCTTAGTAATATGCAATTACTAGATACAATGATGTGTACATTTTCAACAGATGTAAATATTTTTTTCTTGATGTGCAGTTAAGTAAGGCTTATGTAGACAACAAACCACTATCTATAATTCACCAATACCAAAATCCTGCCCACTGCTGCTGGCAGACAGATGATTTACAGGAGTGCTACTGTACGATGCCTCATCATGGGGCACTGGTGTTGATATATGTGTGAAGCTTATGTGGATACTGCCATTGTCTACAGCACTGATTTCTGTCAATAGTCAGCTTGCTCAAAGCAGATGTCCACTGTGTCAGATAATAAGATTGACAAGACCATATATTGTATCTGAAGATCTGGATGTATTTGTATTGTGTGAATTGAGAAATAAAGTTATTTAAAAAAGAGAAAATGATACCAGTGAAGACACTGACATCAACTACAGAGATATCATCACCATCTCTGAATGGTACCACTGTGGGATCCTGAAAAAAGTGGATCTGACTGAACATATGAGGGACATTATCAAGGCTATAGGGCAGTACCCAAGCCACCACTGTTTCAAGCACTCTACTCAATGCCTTAGTGTCAGAAGGTTCTGGTGCCACTGCAGGATCCTCTTATGGTTGCTTACTTCAGAGCTTTGGGGTTTTGCTTCTCTGAAAGCAATTGAGGAGAACTCAACAACATAGGTCCTTTGTCTTCTTCATCCACAGCTTACTGATGATTTCTTTGTAGACAGGGTGACAAATTTGGAGAAATTCATACAATGAACAGATATTATCTGGCACCCTTATAAAGTGATACATTAACCCGAACATAATGAGACTACTGGTATGGACATCCCCATCAGGCACCAGCCACTTCCTCTTCCTGTAGGTTTTAATGTTGACTACCTTCTGCTTGTCAGTTGCAATATAATAGTGACATAAATGACATTGGGATACATGACACATTCAGATACTGCAGCATTTGAACATTGCTGTAGCACCTTGGATGCACAGAAAACTTCTCTGTGAATGAGAACAATGTACTTCTAAATGCTGCCAAACAACATGGCTTTTCATTTCTGAGGTGGGGGATAGGCAGAGATTAGTGTGATTACAAGTTGTAGGATATAGTATGTTGGGTTAACATGACTGAAAAGAATGGAAGGGCAGTGCAGATCCATCAAAGGCAGGTAAGTGATATAACAGACCAGGCTCATAGGAGGAGCCCTGATGTTGTTTCTGCACAAAATGCTACTGGGGGTGGATCCTCATCAGCTACCCTAAAGGATACTGAGGAATACATAGTGTTCCTTGGTGGCCTTGAATTCATTAGAAAGAAAACTGCATTACCTGAATATGACATTGATGCTGGCATGTTATCCACACAGGAGGTATCTAACCTACATGTTATAACATTTGTCCATACCTGTGTATGTTTACCATGACATTAGGCTGCTGTTGATGTTTCCACTGTCCTTGATTCCAGTGCACTAGATTTGCCTGAAGAGACAGAACAGAGGGATTCCCTGCAATCCATTCTGGTAATAACAGTCCAAGTATGTGGTTTGCATGTCACATGATGTTAATTATTTATTTAGGATCAGATGATATTGGCATATGCAAATGTTTTCATTATATGTACATTTCATTACAGATCCATCTTGTAGGCATTCCTTGGGAGTTGTGAGTTGCACCTCTGTGGACTAACACATGTGACGTGCATGGGCCTCTGTGTGAGGTTGTATCTCTGAATTGCTATGATACTTGTTTTGCATAGGGAAATGTTGTCACATCTGGGGTCATGGATACCAGTACCTTGGGCTGGCTGAGTGCTGGACACTGCCAAGAGCTACATCACCCTCTCTTGTGAGTACATTTGATTCAGCATCTAATGGCATCATCCAGGTGTTGGGTGATGGCTTAAACTTGCAGGATCCAGCCACTGACATGTTGAACATAGTCAGTGAGCACAGGTCACATGAGCCCATACTGCTAATGCCCAACAGTGTAGAAGCCAGCAGCATGGCTAGGGAGGCTGGCAGTCCACAAATGATTCAGTCAAGCTCCCCCAGTGGACATGATGAAGATGACAATAATAACCCCATACCACCTCCACCATTGCAAAAACAACTTGAGTCAGGGACAAGTGCAGTGATTCCTGGCCCATGAGACATTTGTGTTGTTTAATCTGCACCTGTTTTAGCATCTTCTTACAGTCTCTAGTGAGCTCTTGAATAGGCAAATAATGGAGCCTTTGGCAGATAACTCTAGAACCATCCATGAACTGACATGGAGATGGCACCATGCATGATGGTACTCAGACATGCCTTTGAGAAATGCTGTACGCCATGGAAGATATGAATAAAATGTAATTTCTTAGGCATGTACCATCCAGCACATGGCAGTAAGTTGTTATGGTTTCAAGAAACATTATTGCTGTGGCATGTGTGTGCATGCATGTCAAGGTGGCTTTTCATGGGCAGATGCCTTTTAACATTTTGTCAAAACACAAGATAACAATATTTTGTAATTTAGATGCAGTGTTCCTAGCTTATTACCACTTATTCTACCTTTCCCCTCACTGAATAGCCTACTCTTGTCCTTTGCATGCCTTACTCTCCTTACCTATCTCTCAGTACTGAAACATTTCAAACAGTTTTAACATCCTCCCTAAACTATTTACAATTATGGCAGTATCCTGACCCCTTCCACTTGTTAACCAACTAATGGGTCTCTTCTTGCTAGCCTGCTGTCCTCAACCTCTCCATACCAGAGTATACTAACTATAGAAACTTTTTGTTGCATTGCCTATTTTCAGTTTTGTTTCTCGATAGTCACTATCCCCCCTATGACTTATAAGAGGTTCTAACACTTCACACCATACCTCCACATTCTCATTGTACCGATTGTCCCCTATCCTATGGCTTCTCTTGGTCCTTATTGGTCTCTCATTGTGGTTTTTATCACAGGCAGTAATATTATCCAAATTATTCTTATGTACCTGTGAAGTGACCCTTGCCAACCCCATAAAATAAGTCTGATCATTCTAATCATCATTCTAATCATTGTCTAATCATCTTTCCCATATTTTCATGTAGTCTACCCTAATTCCCTTTGACCAACTCCTTTCTTCTCCTTCTTGCAGTTCTCTAACAAGCTTTCTATCCTCTTCTATAGTAGTTGGATCTGTCATCTTCCATCTTCTCATTATGGTTTTTATCACAGGCAGTAATATTATCCAAATTACTCTTTTATGTACCTGTGAAGTGACCCTTGCTAACCCCATAAAATAAGTCTGTTTAGTTAAAATCCATTTCATCCTAAGTACTTTTGAAATTAGTCCTTGCAGTTTTTGTCTAAATTTCTCCAACTTGTATTTCCACAAAATATGAAGCCACATTCCCCTTTACCCCTTTTGACACCTCCAGCATGTCCCCTCCACTCCTGAGAATATCCAAACTAGCCTACTTGGTTTATCAGATTGCCTATATAAATGTAGCCATGCAAATATCTGGAACGTTCTGGTTTTGGGTGCATATTTTGAGAATTGGTATATTTGCGCTCATTCCAGCAGTGGCATTTTCATTTCCAAGTCTCTCTGGCATACCCCTGAAATTCTGCTCACAGCTCCTTCTCTCAGGTTAACTAACACTCTAAATGGGTTAGGTAATTTAATAACACTTAAATAGGTACTTTAATAACACTGTAAATGCCTTAGATACTTTAATAACACTCTAAATATCTTAGGCACTTTAATAACACTAAATGCGCTAGGTACTTTAATAACACTGTAAATGTCTTAGTTACTTTACTTTAATAGCACTGTAAATGCCTTAGGCACTTTAATGACACTCTAAAATGCCTACTTAGTAACACTTAAATGCCTTAGGTATTTAATAACATGTAAATATGTTAGGTACTTTAATAACACTTAAATGCCTTAGGTACTTTAATAACACTGTACATGTCTTAAGTACTTTAGTCCTCTCTCCTCCTTCCCTCTCTGTCTCATCTCTTACTACACTCACTAGCTCAGGAACTTCACTAGCCCCCACTTTGTTCCATTGCAAGTCAGTCAATGCCTGCTTCACTCCAGTATGTGTCCACTTCAACTTGTATTCTAGTCTATATTCTTCCTTCAGTTCTTTCCATGCTTTAACTCTGTTGCCTGTCACTAATTGAGAATCTGAGATGGGTCTAATAGCTCTATGCTCTTTTCCTCATCTCCAGAGTACTATGCTGTTTCCTATCTCTTTTTGCCTTTTCTGTGGGGCACACTTCTACCTTCCAGTCTTTCATTCTATCCTTTTAAAGACCTTAAGTATTATATTTTGAGTTTTCCCCTAATAGATTAGTGTTTAGGTTTTCTCTAGGGGACCATAAGAATAGTGAGATCACATATATTCCTCTCTGCAGACTTCCCTGTGCTTCCCATATCATCCATATCATTGTTTTCCATTCCATCTCATAGTTTGGTTGTAGGCATCTAAATAGCCATACTAACTGACACACAGGCAGATATGTTCAGACATCTAACCCCCAGCATGCCCTTCTCTTGCAGTGTGGCAGCTATCTCCCAAGCTACTCTAGTTTTCTCGCTATCCCACAAGAACTTTGACATGATCTGGTTTATCCTCTTTAAATACTGCTCCCCTGGGAGCCACCAAAATGCTTAGCTTGGTTATAAGTACTGCGGCAAGATATAGGTTTGTAATACTTGGACTCTTTCATCCAAATCTAGTGGGATTTGTTATGACTTTCATAAGAGCTCATTAAACTTCTTTCTTTTTTTTGGTTGATTACCCAATAGGCCCAGCCCCTAGTGCCCCATACCCACAATGAGTCTACCAGCTCATCTCCTTATCCTCCTGGACTTATTCCAGTATTGCTGGCACTGGTCATAGATTCTAAGGGTATTCTGGGGACTCTGCTGTCTCTGCTTCTGTCCTGGGTGGTTTATGGGGAGTTTATCATATTCTCTACCCACTCCCTGCCCCATCTCCTACACTCAATTAAGTCTGAAAGCAACTGCCCTCTTTGGACCACGCCTCCTCTAAGAAAGCATCACTGACAACTGGCCTTCCACCCAGGACACGCATGCATATCCCTCCTTGCCACTTCATCAATCACCTGAACCACTAATTGAACCCGGGTCGACTTGAACATACTCGTGGCTTGATCCCTCTTTCTCACCAGAGTGGGCCAAAAGAGCTCATTACATTTATTCCACACTTTCTAGTACATCATACTAAAGGTTTCCTCAGCTGTGTTGCATAACCATACCCTCAACTATTTAAAGGTTCTCTTCTCCCAGAGGTGCCCATGCTTCTGCTATATCTCATCATCTGCTTCATAATTCATTGTCAGTGGTTGTGTCTTATCCTTGTTTATTTTATATCCTAACTTGCCCTGGATGGTGCTGACATGGTGGGAGGTTGGTATAATGGTTAAGGTGTTTACCTTATAGACAAAAGGTGCAGGGTTTGATTCTCACTTGGGATAATTGACTAGGCTTGAAATGGCCCACAAGGGCAGTTGAAATGGCCCACAAGGGCAGTTAGCCTAGTACTAATCTATGACCCTATTTGTGTAGTCACTGAAACCTGGTTCAAAGCTGCGGAGAGCACCCCATCCTTACCAAGTTATTTGTCCTACCATACTTTCAGACCCTAAACAGAGGGCTACAAAGCCAAAGGAGGTGGAGTTTCAATATTTATCAAGACATACACACCTCCAAGTTGGTCAAACAGTATGACTCACAGGAGACACTCCAGGTGCAGTTAGCTATTGACAAAACACCTATTCAAATCATAGCTAGCTACAGACCCCCAACCATGACTCAGGAGGCCCACTCCACCTATCTGGACTTACTCGAATCCATCAAGATTCATTCCTCTACCCTGATCCTGGGTGACTAACTACCCAACCGTAGAGTGGAAGACCTATTCTAGCTCAAACATGAATGCCCAGAGATTCCTGGACTTCGTCAAAGCCAATGCATTGAATCAGCTGGTTGACACACGCACAAGAGGTGAAAATATCCTGGACCTGGTATAACCAACATAAGTAATCACTGTAGCACTCCTACAGTGTCATCTTCCTTGGTAAGATCTGACCATAAAGCAATCACTTTCAAAGTCATCATCGCCCCTGACCAGCCCCCATTGCCAGGGTCAAACAAAAAAGCTGACTACAACCCCTGATGTAGGTATAAGCAGCTTCACAGCCACCATCCCTTCAGCTGAATCAAACACTAATGTCCAAGCCTACACCAAAAAACTGTATGAGCACCTATATAGCTACATGGACTCAGCAATACCTGACAGGACCAAATCATCTTTCTCAAGGAAGAGTAGACCTGTCTGGTGGACAGCAGCAATAAACAGAAAAGGAAAAAAATGCTGTCCTGGACCAAGAAGGAGCAGGTGCCAAGTTGGAAGAAATTTTGCCTTTGTCTGAATCAGCAAATAAGGTCACTGGTGAAATCCTCTAAGACTAACTTTGAGTCCAAATTGGCCATATCCACTAAGGACAATCACAAGGCCTTCTTCGTATATGTCTGCAATCTCAAAGGTAACTCCCAGATCTGCTCTGAATTGGTGGTCAAGAATACCACATACACAAACACCATAGCTATAGCCAGCCTGCTGGCAGACAAGTTCAGTGAAAACTTCACCCCCTGTCCCCCCATCAGTAAACCAGAACATCCCCAGCACCTGCCCCCCTCCCCTGCAACCTGTGAGAGATGCACTTACATAGCCAAACTGGAAGCAAAGCTCTCTCCACCCAAGATTGTGCTAGACAGTCAAGAGGAGAAGGTTAACACCTGCACTACACCTCAAGCAACACATAGCCCTTCTAAACTCACATCACCAACACCCACACATAGCAACACTAAATCCACATATGCAGAGGCCCTTAACTGTAACCTGCCCAAGCAACAAGGACCTCCGAAGCTGAAACGCAAACAAACACCAGTCACAACCAAAGTGTCACATAGCTCACAACACCAGTGTGCCACCCAGCAACAGCCCCTAAGGCAAGACAATGTACTTTACACTTGAGTCATAGGTGACTCTATAGTCAGGCACACTGATGTCCCACTCACCAGGCTGAACAAGGAGAAAATTACAGTGAGCTGCCTGGCGGGTGCCAGGATCTGCCATATAACTCATGCACTCAACTCACTCCACAACAAGTACAAATATGACTCTGTCATTATCCATGTTGGAGTGAATGACTTGAGACGTACCTCCCTGGACTACATGAAAAGAGACATGGAAGAGCTCTCGGATCATGTGACCCAATCAGGTATGACCCTAGCCCTGAGTAGCATCCTGCCTTCTCCCAGAATTATGCCACAATACAAGGACAAAATGACTGACTTCAACAGTTGGCTAAGCTTCTGGTGTCATTCAAAGGGGATCCAGTATCTGTCTGCCTGGGACGACATGATCGACAGACCACGATGCTTTGCCAGAGATGGTCTGCACCTGTCTCCCCTGGGATTCAGGTTACTGGCTAAGGCTCTTGCCACCCCTGTAGTGCCTTTTTTAGGCAAAGTTCAAAGGACAAAACCACCACTGTAACAGGTTCAAGCATGCAAAATCTGAAGGTAATGCTACTCAATGCTAGAAGTCTAAACCTCAAAATGCACTCTCTCGAGGGACTCCTAAAAATGGAGAACATCTAAATCTGTGCAGTAACTGAGACCTGGTTCAAGGCTCCAGAGAGCACCCCTGCAATACCAGGCTACAACGCTTACCACACTTTTCAGCCACCAAACCAGGATCGAAACACTAAAGGTGGGGGAGTGTCCATATTTACCAAGGATATTCACACCAACAGGTTAGTTGCCCAACACAATGCATCTGAAATTCTCCAGGTGCAACTAACACTAGGTAAGACGGCAATCCAAACTGTAGCTTGCTACAGATCCCCCACCATGCCCCAAGATTCTCGCTGCACCTTTCTAAACATACTGGAAAATATTAATATACAACCAAACACCCTAATACTGGGTGATTTCAACTACCCTGCCATTAAATGGGAAAACTACTCATGTACCAATACCTTTGCCCAACGGTTCTTGGAATTCATAAATTCCAATGCCCTGGATCAACTAATCCATAGTCCCACCAGGGGCCCGAATATCCTAGACCTGGTCATTACCAACATGGGAAATCAATGCTCCACACCTATGGTCACCACCTCGTTGGTCAGGTCAGACCATAAGCTAATCACCCTTAACATCCACATCCCACCCCATCCCCCAATAAGGAAACCTCCATAAAAATTTTCTCCAAAGCTGACTTCATGCTACTCAAGTCAGAAGCTGCAAACTTCATGACACCCATGCAGATGGGAACTGAAAGTTCGACTGCTGAGTCCTACACTAAGGCACTGTATGAGCACATCCACTCATGCATGAATCGTGCCATCCCAAATAGAACCAAAATGCTCTCCTCCAAAAAAGGGAGCCAATCTAGAGGTCCCCTGTCATAAAAAAACTTTACAACAAAAGGAAGAAACTGTTGCAGAAAAGAGCAAAATCCCAGGATGCAAAAAACTCCCTTACCAGCCTCAGTAAGAAGCTGAGATCCCACATAAAATCCTCCAAAGCTAGTTACAAAAATAAAATTGCCGAAGATTCCAAAGACAACCAGAAGGCATTCTATAACTATGTCAAGAATCTAAATGGTAATGCTCAGATCTGCTCTGAGCTACAACAGAATGGCATTAAGTATACTGATCCAAAGGATATTGCCAATATCCTGGCAGATTGATTCAGTGCCAACTTCACCCCCCTCACCCCCTAAATGGCCCATCTCAATACCAGAATATTGCCAAATTCTGGTAATAACGGCCACACAGGTAAAAAACACACTCTCCAAAGCTAAGAATACAGCATCCATGGGACCAGATGACATCTCGGGTTGTGTACTACATGAACTACAAAATGAACTGGCACCTCCCCTAACTGTCATGTTTAATCATACCCTCACCTCAGGCTTTGTGCCCACTGAATGGCGCACAGCTACAGTTATCCCACTCCACAAGGGGGGATCCACCTTGGATCCCGGGAACTACCGCCCCATCAGTCTGATGAGCCTGATCTGCAAGGCCATGGAACATATTATGATGGAACTTATAAACAAAGACATTGGCAACCTTAAAACACTGGACCCCACCCAGTTTGGGTTCATGAAGGGCAGATCTTGTCTCCTGAACCTGATTGACTTCTTCAAATCAGTCTCCAGAGCTGTGGATGAGGGTAAGGCAGTCCACACAGCCTATCTGGACCTTGCCAAGGCTTTTGACACCATCCCCCACTCTGGAATCATAGATAAACTTACTAAGCTGTGCCTTAATCTCTACGTCACTCAATGGGTTTCCAGCTGGCTTACTGACAGAACCCACACTGTAAAAGTGGCTGACTCCACATCCAGCTCCAGACAAGTGACAAGTGGAGTACCTCAGGGTTCATTCCTGGGACCTCTCTTATTTGGCATCTACTTCTCTGAAGTACAGGCCAACACTAAGGGACTCTGGCTAACAAAGTTCGCAGATGACTGCAAACTGGGAGTCATTATTGAATCCCCAAATGATGTGGATAATCTGCAAAAGGGCCTTACAGAAACAGATGCTTGGTACCAGAACCATGGGGCTCAAGCTCAATGCCAAGGAATGTATAGTTATACCCTTTGGGAAAAAACATGTACCCACGAATTACCACATAGGTGGCAGTACACTAAACACCGAAAGTGTGATAAGAGACTTAGGGACACAAGTGGGCAGTGGTCTCACCTTCAATAACCACATCACCACAACAGTCTGAAAATCCTTCTATGTGGCACATCTCATCACTAAGGGCTTTTCATCAAGAGAAAAGGAGGTCATTGTCCCACTGTACTCATCCCTCATTAGACCCATTATAGAATACAACGCCCCATTTGGTATGTACCTCTCAAGATATCTGCAACAACTGGAAAGGCCACAGAAATACCTCACTAAAAGAATCACAGGCCTAAAGCAGATGCCCTATGCTGACCGCCTTAAAAACCTCCAGCTATACTCTGTCACATATTGTCTACTCCGAGGCGATCTCTGCTTAACATACAAGGCCATGTCAAACCCAGAGCTATTGGACATGCGACACTTAAAGAAATCCCAATCCCTCAGAGTCACATGCTCCAGGGATCTAAACCTTGTCATCACAATAAACAAAACATGCTGAAGGGATAGGTTCCTGACCCAGAGTCTCCCCAGACTCTGGAATAGACTGCCCATACATGTCAAGCACAGCACTTCTTTGGCCCTCTTCAAAAGGAATCTTGATGATTGGATGGGAGGAAGGAAATTCACCCTGGAGATCATGTCAGTTGCCCTGCCAGACAGGGTCATGTCTGAGTTCATGTAGGACACAGCCAGGGATGTTGTTGGGTCCCATGAAGGTTGTATTTTTTGCTTTTGAGAGGGCATTAATAACCTGCTCCCTGGTGATGAGGTTCATAGGTTGGTACTAGGCTATTGGCCCTAGGGCCTATACAAGCCTAGCCATAACAATTCCCTGGCTATTTCTTCCCACACTATTTACTTCCCTGTACCCTGGTCTAGCAGGGTGACTGATGTGATCCCCGGGGTGAATTTCCTTTCTCCCATCCAAACGTCAAGGTTCCTTTTGAAGAGGGCCAAAGAGGTGCTCTGCTTGACATGTATGGGCAGTCTATTTCAGAGTCTGGGGAGTCTCTGGGTCAGGAACCTATCCCTCCAGCATGTTGTGCTTATTGCGATAACAAGGTTTGGATTCCTGGAGTGTGTGGCTCTGAGGGACTGGGATTTCTTTAGGTGTAGCATGTCCAATAGCTCAGCTCTGGGTTTGACATGGCCTTGTATGTTAAACAGAGATCGCCTATGAGTAGATGATGTGCGACAGAGTATAGCTGGAGTTTTTTAAGGCGATCAGCATAGGGCATCTGCTTTAGGCCTGTGATTCTTTTAATGAGGTATTTCTGTGGCCTTTCCAGTTGTTGCAGATGTCTTGAGAGGTACATACCAAATGGGGCATTGTATTCTATAATGAGGGATGAATACAGTGGAACAATGACCTCCTTTTTTCTGGATGAAAAGCCCTTAGTGATGAGGTGTGCCACATAGAAGGATTTCCTGACTGTTGCGGTGATGTGGTTATTGAAGGTGAGACCACTGTCCACCTGTGTTCCTAAGTCTCTTATCACCCTTTCGGTGTTTAGTGTACTGCCACCTATGTGGTAATTCATGGCTACATGTGTTTTCTCAAAGGGGATAACTATACATTTCTTGGCATTGAGCTTGAGCCCATGGCTCTGGCACCAAGCATCCATTTCTGTAAGGCCCTTTTGTAGAGTATCCACATAATTTGGGGATTCAATAATGGCTCCCAATTTGCAGTCATCTGTGAACTTTGTTAGCCAGAGTCCCTTAGTGTTGGCCTGTACATCAGATAAGTAGATGCCAAACAAGAGAGGTCCCAGGACTGAACTCTGAGGTACTCCACTTGTCTGGAGCTGGATTTGGAGTCAGCCACTTTTACAGTGTGGGTTCTGTCAGTAAGCCAGTTGGCAACCCATTGAGTGACTTAGCGATTAATGCCCAGCTTAGTAAGTTTATCTAGGATTCCAGAGTGGGGTATGGTGTCAAAGGCCTAAGTTTATCTAGGATTCCAGAGTGGGGTATGGTGTCAAAGGCCTTGGTGAGGTCCAGAAAGGCTGTGTGGACTGCCTTACCCTTGTCCACGGCTCTGGAGACTGATTTGAAGAAGTCAATCAGGTTCAGGAGACAAGATCATCCCTTCATGAACCCATACTGGGTGGGGTCCAGTGTTTGAAAGTTGCCATGATAATATGTTCCATGGCCTTGCAGATCAGGCTCGTCAGACTGACAGGGCAGTAGCTCCCAGGATCCAAGGTGGATCCCCCCCTTGTGGAGTAGGATAACTGTAGCTGTGCGCCACTCACTGGGCACAAAGCCTGAGGTGAGGGTATGATTAAGCATGACACTTAGGTGAGGTGCCAGTTCATTTTGTAGTTCATGTAGTACACAGCCCAGGATGTCATCTGGTCCCATGGATGCTGTATACTTAGCTTTGGAGAGTGTGTTTTTTACCAGTGTGGCCGTTATTACCGGAATTTGGCAATCTTCCGGTATTGAGATGGCCATTTAGGGGGTGAGAGGGGGGTGAAGTTAGCACTGAATCAATCTGCCAGGGTAATGGCAATATCCTTGGGATAAGTATATTTTAATGCCATTCTGTTAAAGCTCAGAACAGATCTGAGCATTGCCATTTAGTTTCTTGACATAGTTATAAAACACCTATCCTATACAGATAGGCTAAAAGCCCTGTCCCTCTTCTCAGTCTCATACAGACTGCTCAGAGGTGACCTGTGTCTGGAATACAAGGTTGTCTCAGACTCAGCCTTGATAGAGTTGCTGCATATCCATAAATAAAACTCCACTTGTGCAATCTGCATGCAAAGTCTCAACCTGGTCTGTGACATTAATATAACTTGTTGGCAGGATAGATTTGTGTCCCAATGACGCCTCCATCTGTGGAGTAGACTTCTTCTCCATGTCAAGCAAAGTACCTCAGTAGCCCTCTTTAAGAGGAACCTAGATGACTGGATGGGAAACAGAAACTATATTCTGGGGATCCCACCTGTGTCTCTGCTGAACAGAGAAAACAGCTGCTGACTTTGTGGGAACATGGATGAAATTTTTGTTTAGGCTTATAAGGGCCTCCAGGCCAATAGCCTAGTATCATCCTATGAACCTATAACAATTCCCCAAACTCTTCTACAATATCCTACAAAATTGTTATTCCCTCCCAAGGATTCTGCATTCTGATTAAAGTATAACCTGAGAACAGAACTAAATTGAAAAACAACAAATACTGGCAAAAAAGACAGTCAAAGTGCACAGGAGTAATATCAAAGAACAAAATTTATTCCATCTACATAAAGCACTTTTCATCTGAGAAAATACTCACCCCTGGCTTTACGAAGCCCTTTATAGCATGTAGGATTAGTTTAAGAGCTATTTTTGGCAATATGGCCGATGTGCGATCCAGGAATGAACTCCTGGGAAGTGCACGTAAGCTCTTAGGCTAATCCTGCACGGACCGAGCTCCTGTATGCAAATTACCTTCATTTGCAGGTGAAAATCATGCAAATGAGGGTAATATACGAGCCAGAAAGCTGGCAGCCATCCGTGCAGGATGAGTGCAGTGTGCAGAAATGTACTCGGTTAGTAACCGAGTACAGTTCTGCAATCTACAAAATGTAGCTATGACAGCTCCAAATAAAGGCTGTATATCATTGAGGAAGCATGCCAATGTCCAAGTAGAAGGCCATCGGCATTGCAAAATGTAAAAAAAATAAATAAACAAACAACTTTTAATTTTCTTTTCACCGATCTCGCATGGTTAAGCATAGGGCAGCAACACGCAAACAGAATCGGGGGAAAATAATAAAATAAACCTAAAATAAGCATTCTAACTAAAATCAGTATTCTGCCATGCAAGTCAATGGCAGTCAGAAGACAACTTGGCCAGTGAGTAATGGTTGCTAAGGGGGGAGGCTCAGTGTGGGACATATAACTATGCTTTAGCAGGCAATCCTATGCAAATGAGGAAAGGGTTAGTGAATCCCAGATTTTCCCAGGGTGTGAGGCAGGTCCCAATAGTTTTAGAGTATAAATAGCTGGGTGCAAGACTTGGATAGAGGTGACAACATGGATGTGTATGTCAGGCATACTGTAAGTGGATTGTAGACCTGTGGCTCGGGATCGCTCCTACCGTAGCACAGCTAAGCTAGGGGTGTGTCTAAACCTACCTAGCACTCTGTAAGCAGGTGTGCGTGCCGCGCACCAAGTTGTACAGGAAGAAAAAGTAAGTTAAACCAAGAAAAAGCAGCTCTGTGCACATTTGAGCACTCCATTTGCGCGGCGCGCACACAGGCCTAAACAGGAAGGCAATGGGAAGGGAAAACAGCAGTAGGAAGGTAATCAAGGAGAACTATCTGAGCTGCCAGGTGAAATGTATCAGAATTAGCTAATCACACAGGAAGCAGACCAGCCCAGTCCAGAACACCACTATAAACCAAGCAAACACCTACCCCCTGGCTTTTCCACACTCTACACCACTGGTGTATACAAGTGGGGAAATTTTAAAACCAAACCTACAAAATGAGAAGGGCTGCAGCAGGCAACATAGAACAACATGTGCAAGAGGCTGAGGGTGGTGAGGATGTCAATGCTGCCGAACAACCCACAGTGAGGAGACAGAGAAGAGTGTACAGACCCAGGGTAACCTACCAGGGCCTACATGAGCTGGAGATAGTGGAGCGCTATAAGGTGAACAGAGACCTCCTACAGCAAATTGTTGAGCTGTGCAGGCCACACCTGACACACCACACTGGCCGAGGGGAACCCATCCCAGTGGATACCAAGGTATGTGTAAGCCTAGGTATACTAGTCACAGGTACCTCCCAAACTACAACTGGGGATAACATGGGCATCTCACAAGCATCAGCATCCGGAGTATTCCACCAGTTCCTGGATGCCATGTCAGCACATGCCAGTGAGCACATATATTTCCTCAACACACGCGAGGTGTTGACCCGTAATATGTGTCTCCTCCACCAAATAGCTAACTTCCCTGGGGTAGTGGGTGCTATAGACTCCATGCACTCATGCATCAAAGCACCACCTGGTGAGCAGGGTAGGGCCTACATCAACCGCAGGGGCATGCCGTCCATCAGCTGCCAGGTCGTATGTGATGCCCAGGGCATTATACTGAATGTGTGTGCTGGCTGCCCTGGAAGCTATGATGATTCACACAGATGGCAACTGACACAGCTGTACCACAGATTTGCTGATGTGGACATCCCCTACGGTCAACCTAGTGGGGGATGCTGGGTACCCACTGGAGCTGTGGCTGATCACACCTATCAGAAATGCACACACACCTGAACAACAATGCCATAATGATGCACACACACAGGCCAGACATATAATAGAGCATATGTTTGGGATGCTCAGGTCATGGTTCGAGTGTCTGGATACATCTGGTGGAGCCCTGCAGTATTCACCAGCTACATGTACCCAAATATTAATGGTATGTGCTATGCTACACAGTATGATCCTGTGGAAACAGCTGAAGCAGGAACAGCATGGGGCAGGGCCACACAGCCCCCCACCAATGCCAAGGCCTGTACAGGTACAGAGTGACTCAGAGGAGAAACAACCTGAGCCTGCTCCAGTAGGCAGAAGGGGGTGTGCCCAGCATGCCCTGGCCTTAGCAAAGAGGCAACTCATAGCATATGCACTGACACAGTACGGCCCCAGGGAATGACACCTCTCTGACTCGCACAGACAGTAAAAGGGATGCCAAACATGACACTACCTGTGCCCAACCATGTATAGGAAGTGTACTATGTGCATACAACATAGGCAGCCCTCCAGCACCATCCTCAAGTCCGGCACATCCTCAAGGTAAGTCAATCAACCTACCAATTGTCAAATGGAGTAGAATGTGTTTTTACCTGTAGCTATGGTATGGATGTGAATATGCAAGGGAATTAGGTGTCTGGATGTCAAGGCAGAAGAGAATAGACACCCATAGTGGCAGCATGAGATCTGTAACACATACTGGAGTCCCTATAGTAGCCAGTACTACACAGGGTGACAAAACCCACTGCAGGAAATGGCCTGAGTGACAGGGGTGTCCATAAGAGCCACACATACCAGTCAGGAAGGATCACATACCCAGCAACAGGCTCAGCCAGCAGGACAGGTGAAGACAAACACAAACAAATACTGTACTATGGCCTCTGAATGTGCCCTATGGTTAACCCCTTCCCCAGGCCTACACAGACAGACTACAGCAGGCCAGGCAGTCGGATGTAAGTTGTGAAGGCTAGGAAGCTTTGACACTAATATGTAGGTAAACAAAGCTAGGATCTGTACTACACTGGTAAGCCCTAGGTAGCAGGATAGGTAAGACTACGCCCTAGGTAGCAGGATAGGTAAGACTACAGACTGAAATGGAGTACCTGACATACCAGTACAGTCCTAGCAAATGTGTACAAGTGTCAGGTGCACCCCCCCCATCCAACGTACACATAGAGTAACAGTCAGGTGTGCCCCCCACGCCTGTGTAGAACAGTAGAAACAGTCATGTGCCCCCCCGCTATGCAGAAATGTAGCAACAGTCAATGACAAATGACCGATGGATACCCTGCAGACACAGCATGCTACCTGTCGGTGTACAACAAAATGTCAGCACTGCAATACAAACAACCTGGACGTGGTCCACACATGCAACACAGATGGCCATACTGGGCATGCTCACACACAAACACATGAAGGCCATGTCTGCAAACACCAGTGGACCAGACATATCTGGATGTTACAGTTCTCAGTGCGAACACATGTCAGTATGGCATCACTCCTGCCTTGCACACACAGCGGATAGGAATACAGACAAATATGCAAGGACAACACACTATAATAAGCCACAGGCACATGAGCATAGATGTGTGGAAGAGGGTGACCGTGACAAGGAGCCATGCAGACCTGTCCCAACTGGCAGACAGCCTAAGGGCCCCCAACACATGAGGTGCAGATGTAATCTAATGCAGATACTAGCCACCAGTACCTGTCAGCATGACAGACTATGTGGTGTACATGCCAGCTGTGCAACAAGACTGTACAGGGAAGCAGCCATCTAGTAGCTGTATACATGCACCTGTGACATATGACCCCGTGTGTGCCCGCATGTGGCACGTCAACCCCTACATGAATGGGGTATGGCCCATGCACACACTGCCCTCCCCATAGCAGTAGTATGACAAGCCTGCTGAGGCCATCCAATGTGAATTACACCTTTGGGAGAGCTATAGCTCAGTAATATGCATGGCGCGTCCCATAACTGTGTAGCACTGTAGTGACAGAGTAGTTAGGTAGTAGTACTAGCCCCAGACCTGTCAATTGTGTGAGTGTGTGTTTGTGTGTGTGCCTGTCAGCCTCTGACTGTATAGAGTGAAATGCTTGTTAGGCTACTCACACTCTGTGCAATACATATATTCAACTTTGGCAAGGTTGCTGATGTCACTCACCTAGAGGTACACCTCTGGGAATATGATAGCCCAGTAATCACTGTGGTGCATCCTGTAAGTGCGTACTGCTGTAGTGTGATAAACTAGTTAGGTAGGTGTTCGAACCCCAGCTCTGGCAACTGTGTGTGTGTGTGTCTGACTGGGTAGATAGCAATGTTTTTTAGGCTACTCACACTCCATACAATACAAATACTCTACTTTGCCAAGGCTGCTGATGTCACTCACCTAGAAGTACACCTCTGGGAACATGATAGCCTAGTAATCGCCGTGGTGCATCCTGTAACTGTGTACTGCTGTAGTGTGATTTAGAACGGTGGTAGTGTTCCATCTCCATCCAAGCCAGTTCCGGATGTGATGTGTGTGTCTCATTATCTGTGTATGAAGCAATGCATTATAGGCTACTCACTCATAGTACATTAAAAATGCCCTACTTTTGTAGTCCTGCTGATGTCATTAATTGTGAAATACACCTTTGGGGAAGATGAACTTCAATAATGTCCATGGCGCATAATATAACTGTGTAGTGCTGTAGTGTAATAAACCAGCTAGGTAGGGGTTCTACTCCCAGACATGACAGGTGTGTGTGTCTGTAACTCTTATCCTGTGTAGAGGTGGTTGTGAGTCTGTGAGACCTGTGTGCAATGTGGAGGGGGTTTGCTAATTTCATTTATGGTGGCCCTACTATATATCACAATGGCAACCATACAGGGATAACAGATGTAAATGGCTGAGAGGCTAGGGTGCAAAGCCATACCTATACATGTGACATCAAGGCCTGTCAATCATGTTAGCAGCCCCGCTGTACCTTCACATGTGACTCACAATGGACATACCATGCCTGACAACATGGCCTGTATGGACAGATGACACTGACATCAGGAAACGCTGTTAGCATGCTATCAATATAGGTGCAGGGTAAATCTGCTTACCAGTACCACTGCCTGCCAAACGTGGGCAAGACTGGCACATCTGATGATAATCTATGTTCACAGCATGGGCCAGACACCCCAGGTACAGTTCCACATGTCACTGTACATGCATGTGGGTGGTGTGCACATCCTAGACACCATCCAAGTCATGGACTAGGGAACACATATATGACAAGTGATGCACAGCATTGGCCACACACAATAGTCACCCAGGTGCCTGGAAGACAGATGCAATACCTGCCTAAGTGGGCAAATGCAGAATCTACAGGCCTGTGCCACAATGCAGACCATTGTCATGTGGGCTGATGCCACGGTATCCCCATCGCCTACCCTTGTATAGCCTGTTGGCACTGTTGGCCACCACACACTCATGCATGTCAGAACTGGACCCTGTGGGTTCGTATGTGTGTTGTATGGTGCGTATGTCCACATCCACTTGCACTACTCCCCCCAGGGCACAGTGAAGCATGCCGCCTTATGTATGACACCTCCTCATACTCACTGCCCATACGACCTCCATATCACCCATGTGGTGCATGTGTTCCCTGCACAATGATGTATTGTGGCAATCCCACTAGTGACTGGTTGCACTCCTGGCCCTGCCAAGTGTGTTAATGAGTGTGCGTCCCTGTGTCAGTGTGCCTATGCTGACGCTGGAACCTGTTCATGCAGACAGGCATGTGTATGTCACCTACTGTATATCTACCATATCACTGTTGCAAATGTCACTCACAATCACATATATGTTCTGAGTGCTCCCCACCAGATAACCCATATGGCGCATTCAATAACCGCATCAAGCTGTGATAGCACTACATAGCTGTCGGGTGATTGATACCCTGTGCTGGTAGGTGTGCGACACAAACCTGCATCATTTTGCCCTCCCACCCCTCCCTGACATGTATTTGCCTCTGTCTGCCTCCCCCACTCCCTCTCTGGTGGATGTGTAGGTCCACACATGAATTGCTTAGGAAGCAGCATGTGTATTTAACGTGATGCTCATGATCAGCTGATGGCCTCTGCATGAATTGCAGGCCTCACCTAGCCGATTGCATGTGGAACAGGTGTGGTAACATTCCCATAGCCAATTGCATGGAAACGCACTCCAATACCTGGGAACATCCTGGTGGTGTTGACCCTTTTCTGTCATTGTGAGCAGGAGCTAGAACTGTCGTTTGGCAAACAGCATTTCAGATGGGTTGGGGATTTACCTCTACCAGCATACACTGTGGGAAGAGGGCAACAAACAGGAGGGGGGTGTGCCTGACCTAACTACAAACTGTAAGTGCTGCTATACTGCATATGGAGTAATGTTGGATTAACAGTGTTTGTCTGGATATGCCTCTCGTACATGTCACAATACCTGCCATGTCAGTTCCACGTATATCAGGAATCTTCATCTGCAGACTGGGCAGTGTTGTGCCTTTGGTGTCATGTGTTAGCCACGATGCATCTATCCATGGAATGCAGACGGTACTGTTAGGATTGCAGTCTGTTGATGGTGAAGGCCATCACAGTTACTGACTACATATCTCTCATTGGACATATGTTGCAGCATACCCCGTTACAATGGTAGATTAATGAGGGTATCACAGCAACTTGTCTATACTGGCCCTGTGTATGTGTTGTCAGCTAAACCTCTGTCAACCTTTGTACATATGTTGTGCATGAAGTGGTGCATATGTGCAGCACACCGTAAATAGTGTCAACATATCTGAAAACATGCCAGTGATATATCAGAGTGCTACACATGTCATGTACAGTATGGGTTACACTTAATGCCATACCCTGGAAATCCTGTGGATGTTTGTACAGTACTGAGGTCTGTGTAGGGATGGTGAATGTCGGCAGTGTGTGTATTGTTAATGTGTACAGATGGTGGTAGATGTCATTGTTCTAACTCTCCTTCTATCTGTTGCTACATGCTGCCCTACTGTATGGTACCATTTTACCTTACATGTGTGTAGGGCCATACACACACATGTCCCATACCACAGACAGCCATCAGACTGGACTGTGTAACAACCCAGTATATGTAGGGTCATTCTGTGAGTGGCACATATGAGGATGTTGTAGGACAGATAGTCCATATACTGTACTATTATGCTAGCATACCATATGTGGCTGTGGCTGTGTTCATATTGGTTGTGGTTATGCACTGTCACACAGGTGTATCCTACCCTGTGCTGTGACATGGCTGTCGAGCCTGCTATATATGCAGGTACTGTACCATGATAACCTTAAGATGTCTGTCAGTAGCCAATGGCACACATGTTATGAGCAAATGTCACCTTCCACACACACCGTGTCTGTGACAACAATGCACATGATTGTCAAAGTATGGATGTGTGTGCATATCTGTACCATTGTAATGTGTAGCCCTTCAACATTGTACATTCCCTATGGTACAATGGTGTATCTGCATGATATGTTACAGATATTGGATTGACATGTACAGGTGACATGGATAACTGTTAGAGCATTGTAACTGTGTTGTGGTGGGTCCTGCTATCAAGTACTACTTGTGCTAGATATTGGATTGCACAACATATCCGTTAGGGCTGGGGGGGGGCTACATTGCAGTAATTACCAGGTGTCCCTCATGTGTGCCCCACCCCCATTAACTGTGCTCATGGTCTGTTATGTAGTACAGAGTGGGCCAAGAGTCCATTCCTATGTGGAAATCATATACACATGTCTATCTGTGTATATATATATATATATATATATATATATATATATATATATGTATATATATATATATGTATATATATATATATATATATGGTTCCCTATCAGAAGCCTGAAACACTATAAGCTTGAAAATCAAAATCCTAAAACCAAAAGCCTGAAAATTCAAAATCCCGAAACCCCAAAATCCTGAAACTCAAAATCCTGAAAACACAAAATGGACATACTGACGTCATTGTGGCTTTGCTATTGTTAGCCCTGTGGTGTTAGGTCATGCGTTGGGTTCAGGTCAGTGTCTTGGTTGGTTTTATGTTAGGGTTAGGGCGGTTTAAGTGAGTTAGGGCAGGTTAGGCATGTATGCAATAGTGACAAATATTGGGGTTAGGGCGGTTTAAGTGAGTTAGGGCTGGTCAGGTGAGTGTGCGATAGTGACGGACCTTAGGGTTAGGGTTAGGGTCAGGGTCAGCTGGTAGATATTAGTGTCTTTATAGTGACATATTAGCATTATTTGTGTTTTCAGGATTTTGAGTTTCAGGATTTTGGGTTTTCGGGATTTTGAATTTTCAGGCTTTTGGTTTCAGGATTTTGATTTTCAAGCTTATAGTGTTTCAGGCTTCTGATACGGAACTATATATATATATATATATATATATATATATATATATATATATATATTTATTTATTTATGTATGTATATCTGCATAAGTACATATGTTACACCCCCATATATAGAGGGGTAGAACTGGACACTGATATAGCTTAACTATGTATATGTATCCATAAATATATATATATATATATATATATATATATATATATATATGTGTGTGTATGTAGATATATATATATCTATATCTATCTATATATATGTATATATATGTATATATATATATATATATATATATATATATATACACTGAACATATTAATATGTGTACAATTGCTGTTATATGGTTATTTGTGAGTCATACATACACACACACATATATATATATATATACCTATAGCTGTCTCTCTCTTTACATTTACAGATGTACAGCTGTCCATATGTCCATTCATGTTCGACCTATATGTGTGGCCTGTACCTCATTCTCTTGGCAATTGACATGGATGACCTTAGGACTGAGGTCAGTCATTCGTGCCAACACGTATGTGTTTCAGACGTATCTCCAGCAATATATGTGTTCTACCACATATAACTGTGTAACTTGCATACCCATAGTTCCCCCACCTGGCCCTCCTCTTCAGCACACATCCTTACTGTGGGTGCAGGTGGGATCTAACCACACCACTACATACTGTCTACTCTCCATGTGTCGGGACCCATGTCGTACGTTGTCTCGACCCATGGGTCATCAGGCTTGCACAACCTACTGGTCCGTGTACATATACAGCCTGGTTAGATAAATTGTTACAGGGACTGACTCTGATTATCATTAATTTTTGGGGTGTCCCACAAGGGACATTGATGTCTGTTTCAAGATTAGACTTGGCAGGTCTCTCCCACTGGTAGTATCCTGCCTGTGGTCTGGGAAGCAGTGGTGTGTTTACTTGTATTGTGTGTTTGTACGTTTCACCTGTCTAGGTGGGGGGGGGTTGATGCCAAGTGTTAGAGGTTTGTTGATTGGACCCCTCACCCCCCATTGGCATGGCCTGTGAACATATGTAATCCTTAACTGGTGTGCTTTTCTCCCCGGGTCTCTGCTGTAAATGAACCAGAAGCTCAGCCAGACTTACACAGTTACAGATATAATTTAAATACATAATTCAATTACTATCCTAGCTATATATATGTATGTTTACACACACATATATACATATATATTTCTACATATCTATATACATATATATGTATATATCTGTATTTGTATGTATATATATATATTGCTGTATATATATGTCTAACGACATATGGATGTATGGGTGTCTGCATATGTATATATCTATATGTGGGTGTTTAATTATATTCTGTCTCTGTATGTACACATTTGTACTACTGAGAGGGGGATGTTTCACTCCATGTAGGTATGGGTATATACACACACACACACACACACACACACACACCTCGACAGTTGTACATCTACATCTGGTTAGAGCAGGATATGACAGATATCCCTATATGTACCCACATTGTGGCGCACTATTTCCGGGATTCATGCATTAGGAGGTTCTGTGGTGTATTATTACTACATTCCCTGTGCTGTTGACTGATTGTGCTGGATATGTATGTGGAATGAGTGGTTATGTACATCTGTCATGGTTTAATAGTAAATCATGTAGTGTATGATGTGCAGCGTCCCGGGTGTGGGCCTTCCACAGGCTGTATATTGTGTTTCTGGGCAGAACACCAGCTGTCGGATACAGAGTGAGTTAGGGAAATTTGAGCAGTCGTACGCGGGTGTGCGCGGGTATGCGCAGATCTAAGCAATACTAAGCTCAGGTTGCGTTACCTTACACTCAGCTAGCATCTACTTAGCTCATTCTATGTAGGCAATGCTTACCCCCGTGCAAATACACATACACACACTTACAACTGCCTTTCCATGCGTACTACTGCTGTTATGTGCTTACACATGCTTACTAGTGTCTTAGTCAGTATGACACTTCACATGTGCATTTAAGGCAGTAATCCTGTGCAAATATAAATGTTACTTAGTAGGTTATACAGCACAATGAAGTTAACATACGGATATCACATGGAAAATAGGATGTGCTGTAGTGGGACTCAACCTGGGAATGTGTGTGCGTTAGGCGGATGCTCTGGCCACTACACTATTGCTGTTTTGCTTTGTTTGCATATGTCTACCATAATGACATACCCATTTTCCCTTCTCCTGGCCCCCGAGCTCCACGTACACCGCCATCCATCCATTCCCCAGTTGCTAGCCCTGCCATACTACACCTCCACACATTTCCCTCTCTGCACGTCTCGGTACACCTCCAGCATACTGTCCCCACCCAAGCGTCTACAGGATTTTCATCTGTTTGGTCCCTGTACGTACCAGCCTTCCCCGGATCCTCCTCCGATACTGGTGGTGACATCGATGTGACCCAAAACTGTTGGTTCATCCCACCAAGGACGGACCTGTTGTTGTGTCAAGAGTAGACCTAGCTGGTCTACAGTGTTTCTCCCACTGGTAGCATCCTGCCAGTGTATTGTGTAGCAGTGGTTTGCTCACACACCTGGCCAGCCTCTTCTCCCGGTTCCATGGAACCAACGCCCCAGGTGTGACATACTGTGCATGAAGCACGCTCACAGTGTGCACCGTATATCATTATTCCCTTCAGTATTATGCAGGACTACTGTTCTCACAGTATGATTGGACAGGCACTGTTCTGTGCTGCACATAGACT